>NW_019154088.1:58353572-58409910 GCF_002288905.1 Enhydra lutris kenyoni
GGATGCCATTTTTATTGCTTGCTCTATGTTCCTATTCATTGGGTACTTAGAGAAATAAATCAAAGTGACAGTGAGTTGAAATGAAAATCAAGGTTTGCTAGCATTTTCATTCAAAGAAGAATTCTTCAAAAAGCTGAAAATAGAAGAAAAAATGAAAGTCATTCTTACTGCTAATGAAATGTTTTCTTGATGTCAAGCAGTATGTGGTTGAAAGAAAAACAACTTGGGCTTAACCAGAAATTCAAAATATGGTGCATTTCCAACCTGGTAATTGGGCTGATATGAGATGTCACAAACAGTGATTGTTACAGTGGCCTGGCTCTGAAATGCACACTCTGGATTAAATGGTGTCTGAATGGAGAGGACACCACTCTGCGGGTTTGGCTAATCTATGTGAAATGATGGCACTAGGGAAGCCACTCCTCTTGGCTCTGACTAAAGCCTGCCCCTGTGCACCTGCTGGAAGAGCAGGCGTTTGTTTGTTTGTTTGTTTGTTCCTAGATACGATTTTAAAAATAAGGTTAAAAGATGACAGCTGTGAGAAAAATGAAGCTGTTCTCCAGAGAGTTACTGCCTTGTGGGATAAGGGAAACAACTGTTGGAAGCCAGCTCTGCAGCACTTGTTAGTCAGGTGTGAAAGGAGAGCCAGAACTTGGGCTGAAAAGTTTCCTTTTTATCTTCTCTTAGGCAATATAATTTTTCACTTCCAAAAAATAAAATGGATCTCTTTACTAGTATGTTCATTTGACATTTGTTCAACAAATATATACAATTACGGCAATAATATTAACGGCATTGCTGACATGCACCTGAAAAACTAAAGAACTTTATAAGTTAAGGTAATTTTGATGTGCTGTAACACATTTTTGGTGTGCTGTAAATTTTAATTCATCATTTAACATTTCTACACACATGTGAACAGACTGTTACTGTTAATTAAGGTCATTTGGTGGTACTGCTCAGGGATATGAAAAAATCTTCCCATGAATAACATTCCAAATCCAAATATATTTATCAAATGCCTATTTTGTACAAAATATGTGTACTAGGGAGGAATTTCATGATGAATAAGATATTCTTCTTTTAGGGAGCTGAGAATCTGGTGAAGAAAGCAGACATATACACAGTATAAAATTCAAGTCATAATTTTGCCTACTTGTACAGAACAGAGAGAAACAGAACTCACCTGGGGCAATGAGGGACCATTTAAAGGGATCATATTCAAACTCGGATCTGGATGTAAAGAGTAAATCAGGCAGATGGATTCCAACAGAAGGAAAAATAGAAGCAAAAAAAAGACCCAGAGACTAGAAAATATGAGAAATGACAAATAGTATTCTGGTTTGAGGGTGGAGGTGGGAGTGGGGAAAGGGGATATGTTAATAAGTGAGAAGAATGAAGTCAGTGGCCCTAAATAGCATGTGAAGTAATGTGGACTTTATTTTTGTAGAAAGTCTGAAATATTAGTAATGTTTTGTGGGGGGGGGTTCATAATCACAGTGAGCTTTAGGAAGATAATGCTTGTTGGCTGTATTGAGAGCAGAGACATCTGTTTAGAGGCTATTGCAGTAGTCTAGGCAAGAAAGGACGGGGCCTCAACTGAGTGCAGTGGCAGTAAGGATGAGGGGGAATCAGATGCCATTAACACTGAAGAAATAGTATTGGTGGTTAGTAGTTTGAGTTTGGGGCCAGATGTGAAGGTGTTCTGATAACTATCAGAAATTCTGGTCTCACATCAAGGAAAACTAAGGTTGGAGACTCAGATCTGGAAACCCCCTGCATAGAATTTAGGTGTTGATGTTGTAGGAGTGGATGAAGGTGTGCAAAGAAAGAAAATAAAGTAATCACTACGGGGGAACTTATGAGATAATATCAGTGTTGAAGAGTCAGCATAAGTAGTGGGGCCATTTAGAGAGGAAGCACGGTTGGCTCAGAAAGGCAAAATCCTGTGGGAGAGCCAGGTCAGGTGGATTACAAAAAAGGGATTCATAGGGATTGGTGGCCATTGGCAGAGAAGATTCACAGACAATACGACAACCAAATCCAAACTTCTGTGGGTTGGGGAGTAAAAACTGAGGGAGGAGAAACAGTGAACAGAGATAACTTTTCATGGCATTTGGGATTTAGGATGAGAGAGTACTGGGAAACAGAGTTAAAGGGGAATTTTTTGTTGTTGTTTTTTGGTTTTTGTTTGTTGTTTTTAAAGGGGATGTTTTTTAGGAGTGACAAGGAAATCTGGAGAAGGAGGGAATGAAGTTGTGACAGAGAGGGTCTAAGAAGACTAAAGTTAAGCACAAAAATGGATTATATGGTTTGCCTTGGCAAGGTAGACAGAATGTATAAAAATGCAAACCAAAAAACAGACTCTTAACTCTAGAGAACAAACTGATGGTCACCAGAGGGAAGGTAGGTGGGGGGATGGGTTAAATAGGTGATGGGGATTAAGGAGGGCACTTGGGATGAGCACCAGCTGATATATAGGTGTGTTGAATGACTATATTATATACCTGAAAGGCACTAAAGTCAAGTTATAATGAGAAATAGTTAAGTAGATGAGGATGAAAATTAAGGCATAAAAATAGGAGAGATCTGTCTACTAGCTCACATGTATGTAGTGTCTTTGCTATGGTCAAACCACTTCCACATACCATGTGATCTTTTTTTTTTTTTAAGATTTTATTTATTCATTTGACAGAGAGAGAGAGATCACAAGTAGGCAGACAGACAGGGAGAGAGAGAGAGGAGGAAGCAGGCTCCCCGCCGAGCAGAGAGCCTGATGCGGGGCTTGATCCCAGGACCTTGAGACCACAACCTGAGCCAAAGGCAGAGGCCTAACCCACTGAGCCACCCACGTGCCCCACCACGTGATCTTTTTTGAGGTTACAGCATAACCTTAGAATCACTCAGGCAGGAGTTATTTTCCCTATTCTTCCAATGAAGAAAACTAATTGCTTTTCCTACCTGGATCTCTATCTTCTAAATTTTGGCCCAGAGCACTTTCTGTGGCAATCATCATATCACACTGTTTTTCTGTTCAGATAAAGATTTAATTTTTTTAAAGGAGCAAATATACAAGAGATATAATCTTCCCAGTGTTCAAGTTTTTATAAATAAGTTTAATGTCTAATATTTATACATTAATTTACTGTCCACAGGGAGTTTTGATAAAATCTCAGTGTCCACTGAATGCTCCTTTGAATGCCAGGACAATCTTATTGCATGAATGTGACCATTATCTCATGTCCCAGCTGCCTCAAAACTAGGTGCTGTGAGGAGAGCTGCAGACTGGCAACAAATCAGACTATAGAGGAGAGAAAATAACCCGCACTTTGATGGTATTAATTATTTAGTTGAAACTTGCAGACTGGATATTCAAGAAGCTTTTGACATATCCCACATTACAGTGAGGCACTAGAGAGAAAGTAGCAACACAGAAATGTTCTCATCGCCTGAGGCGTGTTTTAATTTGGGGCTCAATGATTCAGTCCTACATGGGCAGCTAAAATACAGACTTTTCTCTTGGGAGTTGGCTTGTAAAGACTTTGGGGTTAACATCTCTGAAGGGCTTTAAAAGTACCATCTGCCAGAGGAGGCTCATTATTTTGTTCCAGTTAGAATTGTGTATAGGTAAGGAAAGATAAATTTTTATTAAATTCTGACATGTTTTCTTTCTCATTTTATATGAAAGAGGGTATGTCATTGGTTGGAAAGCAATAAAAACAGCATTCTTACAGAGTAGATGTTAAAGTCATTAACCCAGAGTTTCATTTTGGCCTCTTTCAGCAGGACCAGTATCAAGGGACAGTTTCTGTTGAGACTCACCTGAAATTTATATTTTACTAAGCTGTTTAAGGCCTGAAAAATGGTGGGGCTGAACACCTCAGTGCTTTCTGCAGCTTCAAGGGGCCCATTTTCTGAAGCTGGTTCTTTTCCCATGGTTCCATCTCAGGCATGTAATTTAAGAAGGCTACCATATTATTTTGGAGGTTAAGCTGAGAGCTTCCTTGGGTAATTGAGGTCACCTTCATGTGGGCAGTATTGGTCTGAGGTAATTTCTTCTTCTTCTTTTTTTAATCTTTTCCTTTTCTCTGAAGATATCTTCAGAGATGGCAGTGAAAAAGTCAGAACAAAATGGTCTTTTAGCTGGTGGCAGGCTCACAAATGCTCAGTTATTAAATTCCTTGTACCATAATATATTATATATAATCTTTTATATGTACAAATAATTTATTTTAAAGCCTTTTAAATGCATTTTTAAAACATGGTTTTTAAAAGTGATAGAAGTCTCAGAGGTAAGAATTTTCTCTCCATTCCTTTAGCTTTTCTCTGATTTTAGAACTTACGAGGAGAGAGGCAAAATTAACTACTCTCTAAATCACCTCTTTTTAGAGACCAAGGATATGGACTAGAGTGCTTGGTTTTGGCCAGTTGATTTTATTTTATAACTTAGAACCTAAAAGAGCATTTTACTAATTTACATATTTTTTGTTTGTTTTGCATTTTCCCTGTTTTTACTGCAGGTTTTTTTTAAGGACATTTCTTTTGAAAAAACTGCAGAAATATGGTACTGCAGAAACTGGATATTAAGCATTGAGTAACCTAATGTTTAACCTGAATTTGTTGAAATCAGATGGGAAAATTTGGGTCTTCCTCCCCAACATTCTTGTCTGCTATGACATTATCTCCTTAAACCAAAATAACCTTCCCCAAATGATATTTTGCACAAACATTCATATTGCTTATTTTTTTAGGAGTGAGACAAAAGAATGACTATGGAAAGCAACTACAGCTAGAAAAGTAGAGAATAAAGATGTGTGAGAGGGAATTAGAAGGGCAAGACTAAAGCTTAATATGCCTTTGGCCTAGTGTGTGGGAAGTATACAATGGTCTATCAGAGAATGAGACCAGAACTCTGTTAAGAAAGTCTAAAAATGGGTGTCTGGGTGGCTCAGTCAGTTAAGTATTCGACTCTTGATTTCCACTCAGGTCATAATCTCAGGGTCATGAGATGGAGCCCCGCTTTGGGCTTCGTGCTCAGCACAGAGTCTGCTTGGGATTCCATCTCCCCTCTGCCACTTCTTCTCTCATGCTCTCTATCTAAAATAAATAAATAAAATCTTTTTTTTAAAAGTCGAAAAACAGAATGATTGGCTTCTTTTTAAAGTCACGATTACCAATCTCAAATAAATGCTTGGCAATGCCATACAATTCTACCAGGTTGTCCCACTACTCCACTCTCTACAATGATGCCCTTCTCTATTCTTTCTAGAATTTTTACATTTCCCTCCTCCTTCCTCATTCCTGGCAGATGGCCTCAGTGCATACATAACATGAAAATTGAAGCTATCAGGTGGAAACTTCATCCCCTTACTGCCTTTAGACCAACAAACTTCCAACATCTGTACACATCATCTCTTCCTTTTTTCCTATTTCATCAGTTGAGTGTCACTCCTATCTGAATCCATTTCTTCCCCTGGTACTTTGGATCTGACCCCTTCTGCACTTCTCAGGAATTCTGCTTCTCTTCCTTCTCTATTTTGTATTCATCCTGCTGATGACCACTTAAAACATGTTCAGGTCTCACAGATAAAACTTCCTTCCATCACAAATCCTTCTATTGCCTCAGTAATCTTCCCTCCACAGACTCTTCTAAAGAAATAGATGTGCAGGGGTGCCTGGGTGGCTCAGTGGGTTAAAGCCTCTGCCTTTGGCTTGGGTCATGATCTCAGGGTCCTGGGATTGAGCCCCACATCGGGCTCTCTGCTCAGCAGGGAGCTTGCTTCCTCCCTCTCTCTCTGCCTGCCTCTCTGCCTATTTGTGATCTCTGTCTGTCAAATAAATAAATAAAATACTTAAAAAAAAGAAATAGATATGCATAATTTTGTCCCATTTTCTTATTTTATACTCAGTGCTCAACCCACCCTTCTATCAGTTCATGCAGTTTGTTTAGTGGCCACTGATGGCTTCCATTTTCCTCAAAAGACCATCCTCCATTTTCATCCAAAAGGCCATCCAAAGAATTTCTCATTGTACCTGTTTTGTCAAGAGTATTTGGCACTGCTGATTACTCTCTCTTTTCTAAAACTGTCTCTTCTCTTGGCCTTGATGACCTCACTTTGTCCTAAGTGTTCGCACCACCCCCTTTGTAGTTTCCTTTGCAGACCCATCCTTCTCTACCTAGGCATTGAATGCCAGAGTGCCTCAAAGATGGGTGGTTGTCTGTCTTCTTGTCTCATTCAATCCAGTTTCCTTAGCAATGTCTCCAACCCCATGGTTCCAAACACCCTCATTATAATAAGTTCCCAAGGTATATCTTCGTCCATCTCTTTAACAGCTACCTGATATCTCTTACTAGGTGTCATGTAAGTACTTCAATTTCAGAATATCTAAGATAGATATCATGATTCTCCTTCACCCCAAATCTGGGATATTTTTTATATTAGTGACTCTACCATCCATCCAAGTAAAAATCAGAAATTGGAGGACATTTGTGTTATTGCTCTCTCTCGCTCTCTCTCATTAGCTATAATTAGTTTATTATAAAAATTGGCAAGTCTCATCGCCCAAGTAACTACAAATCCATTCCACTTGATTCCTTCCACTACCCCACTAATCCTAGATATTATCATCTCTGGCTGGGACTATTGCAAGAGCCTACTAACCAATATTTAATTTTTCATTCTGGCAACCCTCTCCACCACAATTCATTCTGAATTATAGCAGATGTGATCTTTTCAGAACAGAAATCATAATTGTGTTGCATCCCTTACCTACTGGAAACATTTTGAAGACTGCCCATTGATCTTAAGACAAGGACCTAAATCCTTAACAAGGTCAGAATGGTCTGATGATATAACTGTTGGTTATCTCTCCAGCTTTGTTCCATTTTTAGTTTATCTCTTTTCGTCAACCACTCTAGTCTTTCTCAGTTCCTCAACAAATCATATTCTCTCTTGTCATAGAGCCTTAACATATTTTAATCAAACCCACCCTCACCAGTTCTCACCTTATTAATTCCTATTCATATACAGATCTCAGAGCCTCTAGTCCCCCATCTAGTCACTTACACCAGGTTCCATTTATTTCATCTCCCATAGAATAATATTTTTTCCTCCAGACTGTAAATATTTATTTATTTGTAATATTTTTTTATTAAATCCCTTTTTCCCTATAAGCTCCATAAAAGCATGGAGCTCACAATTTTTTTTTTCTCTCAATTGTGCCTCCACCACTTAATCAAGTACAAGTATATAGGAGGATTTAATATTTTTTCAAATAAATGAAACTTTGAATAAGATGGTGATATGCAGTCATAGGGAATAGGGAAGAGACCGAAGAAGATGAAGTAATAGTGAACTTACTATGTCATTGTGAAAGTTTTCTGGGTTGGGTTGAGATCAGTGGTCTCTGACTCCTCTGTATTATGCTGGGAACCAAAGCATCTATGACTTCCAGAAGGTCAGTTATAGAACAACACTGATCACTTTCTCATGCAGTTTCCTCATTGGGCTATTGGTGCCTAGTCACAGAATTCAGATTCTTCATCCTAGATTGTGGGATTTTTTGGAACTTGAATTAATGTACACTACTAAGGAGAAGGTCTCTACTTCCTGCTCCTAATCTTTATCCACTTTGCCTCACTGCTCTTCCTTTTCTTCCCACTGTCCTTCTTACCCTCTTACCCGTGAGTCTGCTCCCTTCTGGTATAACTAGTTGCACAGAGGCCAGGCTTGGTGAGACTTCTTTTTTTTTTGGTAAGATAAGTTGCAAATGGCCTTCTCTACAGACCACTTAGCCTCAAACTGGGTAGGAGGAACAATAAAAATATAAATTATTTAAAAATAATGTTATATATTTTTCTGTATAGATTTATATTTATGTGTGACCCTGTACGTGCATAGCTCTGTAAATGTGCTCCATTGCTCTTTCATGTAAATTATGCGTTCAATAAGCAGGGTTCTACAAAATACACCCTACCTTATAATTAATACATAGAAATATTGATAGATTTCTTTAAAAAAATGTTATCACTTTGTACAACAGATTTAAGTTTCCCTGAAGCCAAAAAAATCTTTTAAACCAAATGCTTGATTTTAAGCTTTGTATTCAATAGTTCTGTAGGTAGTATATGCCATTACATTGTGTAACCAGGGAAAGGCTTGGAAGGATACATTCATAAAGTGAGTCAGTAGAGAACCCAGAAATACTGCCTCCTACAAATTAGTTCAGCTTCTCCTCTGCTCACTTTTAAGTGGAAGAGATGACTATAAACTTCTGAAAGCTTGTTAATGTATAATTCATGAAAGGGGTCCAAAAAAAGAGTTGTTTGTTGAGTTCCTTTTGAGTCTGAAGGTATATATGTCCTTACATCTAACAAAGCAGTAAATAGAAATCTTGTCAAGAAGCTCAGAGAGGTATGTCATTATCAATTTGAGGATTCACTTTTCCTGGAAGATTACAAATATATCTAAAACTACTGACCCAATCATGTATCGAATAGAAACAATCTTTATTTGATCCCAAATTTAAATATTCAGGATGAATGCAGAGTAATGTAGAACATAAAAAGGTGTTATCTTATTCAGTTATTGTGTGATATTTATGCTTTAAAATAAAACAACTATAAACAGAGGTTCTATATATAAATAAAATTTTTCAGTTACACAGTTAAATTTGTTCCCCTTTTTAAAGTTTCTCCAAAACTCTTAATTTTAAAAACTGGACAAATAGAAGTTGCTTTTTTGGGTCAAATGTATGGGAAGATACTGTTCTGAATCAGTGGTATTAAGTTTATAGAAATAGAAATTTTTACCTTGTAGTATAAAAGTATGCAAGTAAGTGTAAATGCACTATAATATCTTCCTTGCTTTAATTCCCCTGCCTTGACTGCCATGTTGTGCAGGTTTCCCCCTTAAGTTTTCCAAGGCAGCATTATCACCAGCCACATTAATATTTTCCCCATAATGAAGAAGTGTCTTCCTTGACATGTTTAGATGCTATCATTTACATTGTGTAATGGTGGTTTCTTTATCCCTCTGTCCACACAAAAATCCATCTAATTTTTCATATATTTCTAAGTACTAGTGAATTTTAAGAGTTCTTCATGGATCTTGGATAGTTGTACATTTTCAGATAAATGTTTCACAAATATATTCTCCCAGCCTGTAACTTGCCTATATATTTTCTTAATGTTGAATCCAATAATGAGCAGTTTTTCATTTTCAGTTGAATTTATCATTTTTTAATTATGCTTTCAATGTCCTGTCTACAAATACTTTGAAGTACTCTAGGTCATAAAGATATTCTCCTATGGTTTCTTCTAAAAAAGTGTGATTCTACATTTAGATCTATGATCCATTTTCAGTTAATTTGTGTGTATGGCCTGATATTTAGATTGAGATTTATTGTTTTACATATGGTTGCTCAACTGTTCCGACACCATACATTGAAAAGACCATCCTTTCTCCATTGACTTTCCTTTATAACCTTATCAGAAATCAATTGGCCATATTTGTAAGTATCTCTTTCTGGATCTCTGTCTATCCCTTCATCAGTATCACGATATCTTGAGTAGTATAGGTTCATGATGTTTAAAATTTGAATAATATGATTCCTCCAACTTTATTCTTCTTCCTCAAAATTGTTTTAGCTACTCTAGTTTTTTTGCCCTTCCATTCAACTTTTAGAATCAGCTTCTATATAGCCACAACAAAGATTTCAATTGGAATGTATTAAATACATTGTTAATGTAGGGAGAATTAACATAGATACGTTGTTAAGTATTCCAACCTATGAACTCAGTACTTGTCACCATTTATTTTAGTCTACTTTCAGTTATCAACATAGAAATCTTGTTTTTTTTTAATTTATATGTTAGCATGTGTGTATTTTATATACACACACACATATGTATGTATGCATGTAGAATGTCATATATAAAGAGGGCTATTTAGAATAGTATTTTTTTTTAATTTTAGTTTACAGTGTTCATTACTAGTGTATACAAATATGGTTGATCTTTCTATGTTAACCTTGTGACTTTGACCTTGCTAACTCACTTATAAATTATAGGAGATTCTTTGTCGACTGCTTGTGATATTCTACATATCATACCATCTGCAAATAGGAGCAGTGTTTATTTCTTCTCTTCTAATCCGTATGTTTTTATTTCCATTTCTTGGTTATTGCACTGGTTAGAACTTCTGGCACTATATTGAATAGGAATGGTGAAAGTAGTCATTCTTGCCTTGTTCCTGATCCTATGGGGAAAGTAGTCAGTCTTCCACCTTTAAATATGATAATCAATGTAGATGATGGATTTTGTTGATATTCTTTATCAGTTTGAAGAAGTTACTCTCTCTGAGTTTGCTGAGAGTTTTTATAATAAATGACTGTTCAAATATTTTTCCACATCTGGTAATATAATAATGACTTTTTTCCTTCCTTGGACTGTTAAGATGTAGACTACGTTGATTGAAATTATTTTCAGATTTATTGTGATATGATTGACATATAACATTGTTTAAGTTTTAAGTATACAGTGTGATGATTTAATACGTGCATGTATTATGAAATGGTCACCATAGTAAAGTTAGTTAACATATCCTTCACCTCACATAATTAACATTTCTTGGTTGTTGCTGTTACGGTGAGAACATTTGAGAATTACTCTCATAGCAACTTTCAAGTATACCATACAGTATTGTTAACTATAGTCACCATGCTGTACATGAGATTCCTGGAAATTATAACTGAAAGTTTGTGCACTTTGCTCACATCTCCCCATTTTCCCTAGTCCTGACAACCATCAGTCTACTGTCTCTGTGAGTTCAACATTTTTATATTCACATATAAGTGATATCATTCATTATTTATCTTTTCCTGTCTGACTGACTTAATTTCACATAATGCCCTCAAGATCTATCCCTATTGTTGCAAATGGAAGGACTTCCTTATTTTTATAGCTGAATAATATTTCATTATGCATATATATAATTTTCTTTATTCATTCATCCATCATTGGACACAGGTTTTTCCCATTTTTTTGGCTGTTGTGAATAATTTCAGTGAACATGGGAGTGAAGATGTATCTTTCAGAATGCTGGATTACATGGTAGTTCTATTTTTAATTTTTTGAGGAAACTCCATACAGTTTTCCATATTGGCTATAGCAATTTACATTCTCACCAACATGGAACAAGAATTCCCTTTTCTCCACATCCTTGCTGATGCTTACCTCATCTTATTGATAATAGCCATCCTAACAGGGAAGAGATGATATCTTATTGTGGTTTTGATTGGTATTTCCCTTATGATTGGTGATATTGAGCACCTTTCACATACCTGTTGGCCATTTGTATGGTCTGTTGTAGGTCTTCTTTGGAAAATGTTTACTCTGGTCTTCTGTCCATTTTTAAATCAGATTGTTTTTTGCTACTGAGCTATGTGTACTCTTTATAAATTTTGAATATTAATTCTTCATCAGATACAGGGTTTGAAATGTTCTCTCCCATTCTGTAGGTTGCCTTTCATTTTGTTGATTGTTTCTTTTGCTATGCAGAAGCTTTTTTAGTAAGATATAGTCATTTTTGTGATCAAATATGTATTTTCCTTGTAAATTAAAATTACTTGGAAACATGTAACAGGTTGATTGGCAAGAACAAACTTTGTCTTCATATTTTATACTATTATCCAAATTCTGTTATCATTCCTTGTTTAAATTAAAACAGTTTATTTAAAATAACAACAATACACCAAAGCTTTTTTAGTTTGACATGGTCCCACTTACTTATTTTTTGCTTTTATTGCTTGTGCTCTTGGTGTCAAATCCAAAAACTCATTGCCAAAACCAGTGTCAAGGAACTTTTTCCCTATGTTCCCTACCAAGAATTTTATGGTTTCAGGTCTTATGCTTAAATTTTCTATCTATTTTGAGTTAATTTTTGTAAATGGTATCAAGTAACAGTCCAGTTTCATCATTCTTCTCCATGTTATTAATACAGTTTTTCCGGTACCATTTGTTGAAAGGCTGTCCTTCCCCCATTATATATTCTTGGTTCCCTTGTCAAATATTAGTAGATTTTGTGTGTGAGTGTTTATTTTTGGACTCTCAGTTCTGTTCCACTACTCAATGTGTCTGTTTTCATGCCAGTACCTACTGTTGTGATCACTACAACTTTTTAATATAGTTTGAAGTCAGAATTGTGATGCCTCCAGCTTTGTTCTTTCACCATATTATTTTGGACATTTGGCATCTTTTGTGATTCTATACAAATTTTAGGATTGCCTTTTCTATTTCTGTGAAAAGTGTCATGGGAATTTTCAGAGGAATTGCAGTGAATTTGTGAATGGCTTTGGATCATATGGACATTATAATAATATTAACTCTTCTGATCCATGAACATACAGTCTTGTCATTTATTTGTGTCTTGTTTAATTTCTGTCATCATCGTCTTACAGATTTTAGTGTATGGATATTTAATTTCCTTGGTTAAATTTATTCCTAAATATTTTTTTGTTTTTGATGACTTATAAATGGTACTCTTTTCTTCATTTTCCAGATAGTTCTTTATTAGTATACACAAATGCCACTGATTTTTGAATGTTGATTTGACATCCTTAAACTTCACTGAATTTATTGATTAATTTTAACAGTTTTTTAGTAGAGTTGGAGATTTTTCATTTACAAGATTATGTCATTAGCAAACAGAATTTTGCTTCTTCCTTTTCAATTTGGCTATCTTTAATTATTGATTAATTGATTGCCTAATTGCTCTGACTGGGACTTCTAGTTACTATGTTGAATAGGAAAGTGAAAGTGGGCACTCTTTTTTTATTGTAGAAGTAAAAATTTCAAATTTTACCTTTGAGTATGATGTTAGCTGTGGGTTTGTCATGTATGACCATTATTATGCTGAGGCATGTTCCTTCTATATCCAATTTTTGAGAGTTTTTATCATGAAGGGATATTGAATTTTGTCAAGCGCTTTTCCTGCATCTATTAAAATGGTCATGTATTTTCTGGTGTGGTGTATCAGAGTTACTGATTTGTATATGTTGGGCCATCCTTACATACAAGGATAAATTTCACTTTGTGGTGTATGATTCTTTTAATATACCATTGAATTTAGTTTGCTGGTATTTTGTTGAAAATTATCATATCTATATTCATCAGGAATATTGACCTATAGTTTTTCTTTTCTTATAATATACATATAGTATTGAGATCAGGGTAATGCTGGCCTTATAAAATGAGTTGGAAACAGTCCCTCCTCTTTAATTCTTTGGAAGAGCTTGAGAAAGTTTGGCATTAACTCTTCTTTAAATGTTTGGTACAATTCAGCAATGAAGCCATATTGGACTTTTCTTTTGGGGGAAGTTTTTAATTGCTAATTCAATCTCATTAATCATTACTGGTTTGTTCAGATTTTCTATTTCTTTGTGATTCAGTCTTGATTGGTTGTATGTTTTCTAGAAATTAATCCACTTCATCTAGGTTGTCCAATTGGTTGCCGTATAATTTTTCACAGTAGTATCTTAAGATCCTTTGCATTTGTGTGGTATCATGTTTCTAATTATATTTGAGTTTTTTCTCTTTTTCCTTGATAAGTCTAGCTAGAGGTTTGTTAATTTTGTTCTCTTTTTAAAAGAATAACTTAGTTCTGTTGACCTTTTCTATTTTTTCTATTCTCTCTTTCCCTCATTTCTGTTAAGATCTATGTTATTTTCTTCCTTCTGCCAATTTGGCTCATTTTTTCCCTAGAACCTTGAGATGTAAAGTTAGGTTGTTTACTTGCAGTCTCCTTCTTTTATCTTTTTTAAAAAATGTACCCATTTATCACTATAAACTTCCCTTTTAATACTGCTTTTACTGTATCTCATAAGTTTTGGTATTTGTATCCATTTTCATTTGATTCAAGACATTTTTTGATTTCCCTTTTAATTTCATCTTTGACCATTTGGTTGTTCAGGAGTATGTTGTTTAATTTCCACATATTTGAGAATTTTCTAGTCATCATCTTATTATTGATTTCTAGTTCCATACCTTTGTGTTCAGAAAAGATTCTTGATATTTCAGTCTTCTTAAATTTGGTAAGGCTGGTTTTATGATCTCTTTTATGATCTATCCTGGAGAATATTCCATCTGTACCTGAGAAGAATATGGATTCTGCTGATGTTGGGTGGAATGTCCTGTATATGTCTGTGAGACTCATTTGATTTAAAGTATGGTTCAAAACCAACATTCTCTTACTGATTTTCTATTTGGATAATCTGTCCACTGTTGAAAGGGTTGAAGTCCCCTACTATTACTGTATTTTTGCTTATTACTGCCTTCAGATCTGTTAGTACTTAATATAGTTAGGAACTCTGATGTTGGGTACATATATATTTACAATTATAACATGTTATATCCTCTTGATGAATTGAGCACTTTATATTTATATATGACTTTTTTGTCTCTTACAGTTTTTGACTTAAAGTCTCTTTTGTCTGGTATGTATTATAGCTACCACTGCTCTCATTTGGTTTCCATTTAAGGTTGGAGATGTGCAAATGCACAGCTGGAGTGATTAGCTGCAGGTGAGCCCAGTGGTACAGGCCAGTGAGAGGACACAGGGCTGGATCCAGACCTATAAGCATCTACAGGGGTCCTGGCTGTTGATTTTCATTCCTGTTGCTTCATACTCTCACCTTGGGCATGTGCACAGCAGTGGAGCTTGGTGACAGGAGTCAGGATGGGGCTTGCAGGTGCATAGCTGGTGAGGCTAAACCTAAATATTTACACAGTGGTGGGGGTCTCCTGCAGGTGTCTAGGCCGGCATCTTACATTTATGGCTGGCTGCTGGTCCATATCCCAGACTCGTGGTGTTATGGGGGAGATGGCAAGACAGAACGCAGGTGGCCAGCACCTGGGAACATAAAAACTGTGTAAACTCAAATCAGTGAAATCTGCAGAGTCTATGTTGGCTGTACTGGCTATTGATTTCTCTAGTAGCAAAAGCTGCTATAGTCCTTGGCAGAGCAAGTCACTGGGAACCATGACTATTCCCACTATGTACTTGATACCGGTAGCTGCTGTTCTTCTTCCTTGTTCCTAGCCTTCTTTACACTCGGGTTTGCCAGTCCCTGAGTTGGGCAGAATTGAAGCATGTCCTTCCTGCAATCCCTTGAAAGGCTGAAGAGTCTAATCACTCACCCTGCTCTCCCTTTCGCAGTGATGGAAATTCCTGCTAGCTGGGGAGTTTGCTCTTGGCACTGCAGCAGTGCTGGCCTATGGGGGATAAAATGATGCAGGCCAAAGTAAGCCCTCCCTTCCCTTTTTGTGCAGTTATTCTGTTTTGTTGTGGTTGTCCCACTGTGTTTCAAAGTTTCTCAGGTGAGCTCCTCAGTCTCCTGGAACTGTTTTGTTGATAGATACCTGTCTAATCGTTGATCTTGTGTGGGGAGGGAGATGGAGAATGGAGGCTATGATCTCCTACTCCACCATCTTGGCAACATCAGTCTCATTGAAATTTGAATACTGAACCAGACAAGCATTCCTGGAATAGATCTCAAGTTTTATTTTAATTAGTGAATTCTGTTTCCTAAAATTTTGTGAAAAAATTTTTGATTATGTTTATGAGAGATATTAGATTATGTTTTCCTTTTTATTTATTGTCTTTGTTTTTGGCATTAGGGTAATAATAGCTTCATAAAATTGGTTGGGAACTCTTCTGCTCCTTTATTTTCTGAAAAAGTTGTGTAGAATAGGAGTTGAAATTATTTACTTTTTTAAATGTTAGTAGAGGGGCGCCTGGGTAGCTCAGCTGGTTAAGTGTCTGACTCTTGGTTTTCACTCGGGTCATGAACTCGGGGTTGTGGGATCGAGCCTTGGTTGGGCTGCATGCGCAGCGTGGAGTCTGACTGAAATTCTCACTCTCCCTTTCCATCTGCCCCTTCCCCTGCTTGAGCTTTTTCTCTTTCTCAAATAAATCTGTAAAAAAATTTTTTTAAATAAAATAAAAGTTAATAGAATTTGACAGTGAAAACACCTGGGCCCTAATGATTTCTTTTTTGGTAAGGATCCTAACTATTAAATAGCTATAGAACTACACAGATTATCTATTTCCACTTGATTTAGTTTTGAATTTAGCTCTTAACATTTTTGTGGAATTGATCCAAATCATTTAAGCTTCAAACTTATGTATGTAGAATATTTCTTAGTATCTCCTTACCTTTTTAATGTCTGTGGCAAGTGTACTGATCTCTCATTTCATACCTGAGAGTGGATATTTGTGTCTTCTTGAGAATCCCTTTTATTTTCCCTTTGTCAGTTTTGTAGGAAGTTTATTGATTTTATTGAGCTTTTAAAAGAACCAGCTTTTGATCTGAGTGATTCTTTCAAATATTTTTATATTTTCCATTCATAATCTCTGGCCTTATGTTTATTCTTCCTGTCTTTCCGCTTGCTATGAATTTATTTCACTCTTCTTTTTTTTTTAATCCTTGAACAAGAAACAGATATTTTATATGATCTGGAGGCCTTTTGTTTTGTTTTTCACATTTTAGAGATGTTAAAAAATAATTCTTGATTGACATCTAATATATCTGGAAAAAGCAAAAATATATTTTCTATCCCATCCCTTTATAGAAAATGTTTACCAAACCCTGACTTTGATTATTAATGTGAAACTTTTCTTTCTTTCTTCCTCCCTTCCTACCTTTCTTTCTTACTTTCTTTTCCCTCTTTCTTTCTTTTCCCCCTTTCTTTCTAATATAAGTATTTGGTGCTATAATTTTTTCTCTCAGCAATGAGTTAGCAGCACTTCGTAGATTTTATATGCTGGTATTTCATTTTCATTGACTTTAATACCTATTAGAATTTCTCTTGAGACTGCCTCTTTTACCCAGGAATTATTTAGAATATGTTGTTTAAATTACAAGTGTGGGGAGATTTTCTTGTCATCATTTTGTCATTTCTATTTTATTATAGTCAGAGAAAATACTTATGTGATTTCTGTGCTTTTAAATTATTTAGCTTTATGACTTGAGATGGGGTCTATCTTGGTGAATGCTCCATGTGCATTTAAAAAGAATGTTGGTAGATGATATTCAGTTTTTTATATCTTTTTTTACTTTTATTTTATTTTTCTATAGTTTTTTATTTTTTTTATTAACATATAATGTATTATTAGCCCCAGTGGTACAGGTCTGTGAATCACCAGGTTTACACACTTCACAGCACTCACCATAGCACATACTTTCCCCAATGTCCATAACCCCACCACCCTCTCCCATCCCCCTCCCCCCGGCAACCCTCAGTTTGTTTTGTGAGATTAAGAGTCTCTTAACGGTTTGTCTCCCTCCCAATCCCATCTTGTTTCATTTTTTTCCTTCCCTACCCCCCAAACCCCCCAATTTGCCTGTCAAATTTCTCATATCAGGGAGATCATATGATAATTGTCTTTCTCTGATTGACTTATTTTGCTCAGCATAATACCCTCTAGTTCCATCCACATCATCGCAAATGGCAAGATTTCATTTCTTTTGATGGCTGCATAGTATTCTGGGGTGTGTGTGTGTGTGTGTGTGTGTGTGTGTGTGTGTATACACACACATACACCACTCTTCTTTATCCATTCATCTGTTGATGGACATCTAGGTTCTTTCCATAGTTTGGCTATTGTAGACATTGCTGCTATAAACATTTGGGGGCACCTGCCCCTTCAGATCACTACATTCTTAACTTTAGGGTAGATACCCAGTAGTGCGATTGCTGGGTCATAGGGTAGCTCTATTTTCAACTTTTTGAGGAACCTCCATGCTGTTTTCCAGAGTGGTTGCACCAGCTTGCATTCCCACCAACAGTGTAGGAGGGTACTCCTTCCTCTGCATCCTCACCAGCATCTGTCATTTCCTGACTTGTTAATTTTAGCCATTCTGACTGGCGTGAGGTGATATCTCATTGTGGTTTTGTTTTGTATTTCCCTGATGCCAAGTGATATGGAGCACTTTTTGGTGTCTGTTGGCCATCTGGATGTCTTCTTTGCAGAAATGTCTGTTCATGTCCTCTGCCCATTTCTTTATTGGATTATTTGTTCTTGGTGTTGAGTTGATAAGTTCTTTATAGATTTTGGATACTAGACCTTTATCCGATATGTCATTTGCAAATATCTTCTCCCATTCTGTCAGTTGTCTTTTGGTTTTGTTGACTGTTTCCTTTGCTGTGCAAAAGCTTTTGATCTTGATGAAGTCCCAATAGTTCATTTTTGCCCTTGCTTCCCTTGCCTTTGGCAATGTTTCTAGGAAGAAGTTGCTGAGGCTGAGGCCAAAGAGGTTGCTGCCTGTGTTCTCAAGGATTTTGATGGATTCCTTTCTCACGTTGTGGTCTTTCATCCACTTGGAGTCTATTTTTGTGGTGGTGTAAGGAAATGGTCCAGTTTCATTTTTCTGCACGTGGTTGTCCAATTTTCCCAACACCATTTGTTGAAGAGACTGTCTTTTTTCCATTGGACATTCTTTTCTGCTTTGTCAAAGATTGGTTGACCATAGAGTTAAGGGTCTATTTCTGGGCTCTCTGTTCTGTTCCACTGATCTATGTGTCTGTTTTTGTGCCAATACCATACTGTCTTAATGATGACAGCTTTATAATAGAGCTTGAAGTCTAGAATTATGATGCCACCAACTTTGGCTTTCTTTTTCAACATTCCTCTGGCTATTTGGGGTCTTTTCTGGTTCCATATAAATTTTAGGATTATTTGTTCCATTCCTTTGAAAAAAATAGATGTTATTTTGATAGGGATTGCATTAAACGTGTAGATTGCTTTAGGTAGGATAGACATTTTCACAATATTTGTTCTTCCAGTACAAGAGCATGGAACATTTTTCCATTTCTTTGTGTCTTCCTCAATTTCTTTCATGAGTACTTTATAGTTTTCTGAGTATAGATTCTTTGTCTCTTTGGTTAGGTTTATTCCTAGGTATCTTATGGTTTTGGGTGCAACTGTAAATGGGATTGACTCCTTAATTTCTTTTTTTTTCTGTCTTGTTTTTGGTGTATAGTTTCTGTGCATCTGGTTTCTGTGCACTGATTTTATATCCCGACACTTTAGTGAATTCCTACACAAGTTCTAGCAGATTTGGAGTGGAGTCTTTGGGGTTTTCCACATAAAGTATCAAATCATCTGCAAAGAATGAGAATTTGACTTCTTCTTTGTCGATTTAGATGACTTTAATTTCTTTTTGTTGTCTGATTGCTAAGGCTAGGACTCTTAGTATTATGTTGAATAGCAGTGGTGATAGTGGACATCCCTGCCATATTCCTGACCTTAGTGGAGAAGCTCTCGGTTTTTCTCCATTAAGAATGATATTCACTGTGGGTTTTTCATAGAGGGCTTTGATGATATTGAGATATGTACCCTCTATCCCTACACTTTGAAGAGTTTTGGTCAAGAAAGGATGCTGTACTTTGTGAAATGCTTTTTCAGCATCTATTGAGAGAATCAAAACGTTCTTGTTCTTTCTTTTATTAATGTATTGTATCACATTTGTTGATTTGCAGATGTTGAACCACCTTGCAGCCCTGGAATAAATCCCACTTGGTTGTGGTGAATAATCCTTTTAATGAACTGTTGGATCCTATTGGCTAGTATTTTGGTGAGAATTTTCACATCTGTGTTCATCAAGAATATTGGTCTGTAATTCTCTTTTTTGATGGGGTCTTTGTCTGGTTTGGGGTTCAAGGTAATGCTGGCCTCATAAAATGAGTTTGGAAGTTTTCCTTCCATTTCTATTTTTTGGAACAGTTTCAGAAGAATAGGAATTAATTCTCCTTTAAATGCTTGGTAGAATTCCCCTAGGAAGCTGTCTGGCCCTGGGCTCTTCTTTGTTGGGAGATTTTTGATGACTGTTTCAATCTCCTTACTGGTTATGGGTCTGTTCAGGTTTTCTATTTCTTCCTGGTTCAGTTGTGGTAGTTTATATGTCTCTAGGAATGCATCCATTTGTTCCAGATTGTCAAATTTGCTGGCATATAGTTGCTCATAATATGTTCTTATAATTGTTTGTATTTCTTTGGTGTTGGTTGTGATCTCTCCTCTTTCATTCATGATTTTATTTATTTGGGTCCTTTCTCTTTTCTTTTTGATAAGTCTGGCCAGGTTTATCAATCTTATTAATTCTTTCAGAGAACCAGCTCCTAGTTTTATTGATTTGTTCTTTTTTTGTTTGTTTGTTTCTATTTCATTGATTTCTGCTCTGATCTTTATTATTTCTCTTCTCCTGCTGGGGTTAGGCTTTCTTTGTTGTTCTTTTTCCAGATCCTTTAGGTGTAGGGTTAGGTTGTGTATTTGAGACCTTTCTTGTTTCTTGAGAAAGGCTTCTATCATTATATATTTTCCTCTCAGGACTGCCTTTGCTGTGTCCCACAGATTTTGAACCGTTATGTTTTCATTATCATTTGTTTCCATGATTTTTTTCAATTCTTCTTTAATTTCCTGGTTGACCCATTCATTCTTTAGTAGGATGCTTTTTAGCCTCCATGTATTTGGGTTCTTTCATGAATTTCCATGTTTAGCCCTCATAATTTTCTTTGCCCTGAAGTCCACCAGTCTGATATTAATAAGAGTACTAAAGATTTCTTTTGATTAGTATTTACATAGGTTAAAGGGAAAGCATTAAAAACTATACTATCTGTGGCATTATATATATATTTTTAAGATTTTATTTATTTGTCACAGAGAGAGCTTGTACAAGCAGGGAGGGGGCAGGCAGAGGAAGGAGCAGGTTCCCTGCTGAGCAAGGAACCTGATATGGGACACATTCCCAGGACCCCAAGATCATGACCTGATTTGAAGGCAGCTGCTTAACCACCCAGGCATCTCTATGGCATTGTATTTAAAGATAAATTTCATGATTGACTGGACTCTGTCTCACAGTCTGTTTTGGGTATTTTTTCTTCACATTTTTATTCAAATTCCAGATAGTTAACATACAGTGTAATATTAGTCTCAACTATAAAATTTAGTGATTCATCATTTACATACAACATCAGTGTTCATCATGACAAGTCCACTCCTTAGTACCCATCACTTATTTACCCATCTTCCCACCCACTCCCCTCCAATAACCCTCTTTGTTCTCTGTAGTTAAGAATCTATTCCCTGGTTTGCCCTCTCTTTTTTTTGTTCCCCTATGTTTCCCTATCTGTTCTGTTTCCTAAGTTCCATATATGAGTGAAATAAAAAGCTTCTGCACAGTGAAGGAAATAATCAACAAAACTAAAAGGCATCCTATAGAATGGAAGAAGATACTTGCAAAAGACATATCTGATTGGGGTGCCTAGGTGGCTCAGTCATTAAGCATCTGCCTTCAGCTCAGGTCACGATCCTGGGGTCCTGGGATCAAGCCCCACATTGGGCTCCCTGCTCTGCAGGAAGCCTGCTTCTCCCTCTCCCACTTCCTGCGCTTGTGTTCCCTCTGTCACGGTCTCTCTCTCTCTCTTTCTGTCAAATTAATAAAATACTTAAAAAAAAAAGACATATCTGATAAATGGTGCGTTTTCACAGTTTTTGAAAACTCCATTGGTGTGAGAATGAAATGCAATGCTTTTTGTAGTGCTTAAGTATTATAGGTCTGGTATTGTCACGTGTGTGTGTGTGTGTGTGTGTGCGCGCGCGCACGCGCATGAATGAAGGAAACTCACTCATAAGGTCATCCACTGAGTCTAAGTCTCAGCCAGTCTGACTTCCTTTTTCCCACTTTCAAAGTCTGATAGTTATTTTATTCCTTTTTCCTCCAGGGTTTTAATTTCTGGAATAAATAGGGTACATTGTGATTATTTTGTCTTATCTAACACTGGATATCCTTTTTTATTTCCACATAAGTCAGATTTTCCTGTTCCTTCACGTTTGATTTTTTTAATGTTGATACTAATGTTCATGATAGATATATTGTAGAAACTGAATTTGGTTATCTTTCCCTTAAGATTAATTCTTATTCTGCCCGACAATTAACTTAGCTAGGTTCAAACTTCAAACGCAGGTAATTGAAATCTCTGTTCAGGTCTTTTAGCTTCAAGTCACTGGTTTTCAGCAGACCCTGGTGTCTCTTCTGCAATTGTACAGTTGAGTCATTAGCTGAGGATTTTGGCAACTTTTATATTTTTACATGCAGAAGTTTCCACTATATGCCTCCTTCCTTTCATGATGTTCTGCCTCTTAATTTTTATCTGTTCTACTAGTCTCAAATGCTATCTTTGGACCTATGAAGCCAGCAAACCTGCAGTTCTCTGATGCTCTGAATAGTTTTCTATTCTATTTCCAATGGCCTGAGCCATTGGAAGATTGAGGAATAAGTCAGACAAAAAAAGCTTTAAATTTAAAAACCTAACCAGGATCTTATCTTTCGGGGAGACAGTTTCATTGAATGAAGGGCATGATAGGTAAAAAAATGGTGGTGGTGTGGGGTGGCAGGAAGAATCCTAAATGTTCACCATGTAAAAATCTGCTTGAAGACAGTACCTCACTGCTGCCTACCTACCCACCTGCTTGTTCTTCCTAAGCCTTCAACAATCTTTGACTTGAGAAATGACAAATTATTTTATACAACATTCAACATTCTGGAGCCTTATAATGTATCTCTTTTCCTCCACATTTGTTACCTGGATTCCAAAACTGTAGTACCTACATCCTCAGTCTCAATGAATACCTAGAGAAAGAGCCTGTCATCTTCTATAATGATTTAAGGTGTACATTAGGAGAATGAATCCAAAAAGAAAAGAAATAGAATGGTATGAAAAAGTATAGACTGAAGTAGAACATTTTTTTAAGGTCTAGATAGAAAGTAATGGAGGTCTGAATTAATGTAGCAGAACAAGAGATGACAGAACAGTTTTCAGGGGTGTTACAGAGATTGATTGGATATGAGAGGATAGGGAATGTGGGACTTCCAGAAAGAGAAGAATGTGGGAAAATGAGTAAATAAATACAGTTTTAAGTAAATGAAATTTGAAGTGCCAGTGGGATTCAAGTGACAGTCATAAATTTAGGGATGTGTGCAATAAAAATCCCCTCAGAGATTTGAAATGATGGTAAGCACGAGCATTTAGATAAAATTATGGGTAAATTGTTGTAAAAATTGCAGTTCCAAGTAATGACTAAATGATGAGTCAAGAAATAAATGGATGTTTGTTTTCATGCCCAAAGGACATTAAACTACACAAAATATAGTTTTAAAAAAATATTACAATGCAACATATATGATAAAAACATTGAAGTATAATATCTGTAAATTTATGAAACTATATAAAAGCATTAAAACTGTAAGACTCTGGGAGAGCGAAAAACTAACAGGCTGGAGTTAAAGCAAGTATTTCATACAAAAGTAAATATAGTTAATTAACACTTGAATCCAATTCAATTTTGACAGGAAATTAAATTCATAATAAGTTAATAAGATTTCTATATCTACTGTTTAGCTTAACAAATTAACAAAACTTTTAAAAAATGTTGTGATTTCTCCAAATTGGAGAATATGTAATTATACAGACCCAGCTATTCTGGTACAATTAAAAGCAATTTTAAAAATATATATCAAAATACTTAAAGATGTCTAGGTCTGGAATTACACTTCTAGTCCTACCTTATGGAAATAATCACAAATCCAAAAACTTAAGAATAAAGGATCCTTATTACTTTACTATCAAAAAGGGGGAGAACTAAATGCCCAATAATATCTCCCAACTAGTTTCTATTCCTTTTTATAGTAAAGAACATTTTTTTAATATTATTTTATTTTATGTCTTTTCAGTGTTCCAGAATTCATTGTTTATGCACCACACCCAGTGCTCCATGCAATACGTGCCATTTTTTTGAGGTTTTGTTTTTTTTGTTTTGTTTTGTTTTGGAACATACTAGGTACATACTACTGAATAAATAAATTACATAGACATTAAAATAACATTGATGAATTTCGTGGAAAGATGCTTGTAATATTAAATTAAAATGTGCAAATAATGCTTATGTAGTAGTTACAGAAGTACTATATATATAGAGATGAGAGAAATCCACTAACATTTCATGTAGTTATTTGATACTGTTGTAATTAGCAAGAGTAACCATTCATTTCTTTGTTTCTGTTTTCCAAAGTTACATCCATGTGGCATATGTAAGTTTTTAGTTTTGGGGGGGGTTGGCTTTTTTGTGTGTGTGTGCTGAATGGTAATCTATTTTAATGTCATCATTTACCCATGGTGGCAGCCATGGAGGTGTGCTCGTCGGCATCCCTTTAAGAGACAGGCAGCAGAAGGAGTGCAATTAGCTGACAAGCCCTAAGTGCAGTCTCTTTAGTGCCCCAGTGTCTGAGATAAGCCATGCTTTCCTTGGACAATGTCAGACAATGACATTACCTAGACACAGTTTGTATTTTAGGTCTGGACTATTTGTGGCCGAATGAAGACCTAATCAATGGGCAGTCTTTGTGCCAATACGTTCTAGTGGCTAATCCAAAACTTTTTCAGAATTGCACCATATCTGAGACTCTTCAACCAAACCTTCCTTTCGTTCCCCTAGCTTTGCACAGATCTGAGATGTGCATCATGATCTTAGGAATTTTCTACTCTTCTTCCCTTGCATCTTTATCTGTAATAGATGTTTCCACCAAACAAACAAATCCACCCATCTGTTGATGGATAGTTGGGTTAATTCTACCTTTTGGCTGGTAGGAATAAAATTGCTGTAAGTGTTTGTGTATAGATGTTCTTTTGTTTAGTTTGGTGGATGTTTTGGGGGGCATGCTTTTATTTCACTCATAACTATCTAAAGTGAAATTGCTGGGTCACAAGGTATGTATGTGCTGAATTTTATTAAAAATTGACCGCTTTTGGGGACGCCTGGGTGGCTCAGTTGGTTAAGCAGCTGCCTTCGGCTCAGGTCATGATCCCAGCGTCCTGGGATCGAGTCCCACATGGGGCTCCTTGCTCAGCGGGGAGCCTGCTTCTCCCTCTGCCTCTGCCTACCACTCTGTCTGCCTGTGCTCATGCTCTCTCTCTCTCTCTCACAAATAAATAAATAAAATCTTTAAAAAAAAAAAAATTGACCGCTTTTTTCCAAAGTATACTCTTTTCCAATCTCCCCAGTAATGTATGAACATTGTCAGTATCTACATCCCCAATGACACTTGATACTGTCATTTGTGAAGCTGTTTTCATGGTTCTAAGTAAGCTTCTCATTGTGGCTTTAATTTACATTTCACTCCTGACTAAATACGTTGAACATCTT
The DNA here is from genome assembly GCF_002288905.1 of Enhydra lutris kenyoni. Lineage (NCBI taxonomy): Eukaryota > Metazoa > Chordata > Mammalia > Carnivora > Mustelidae > Enhydra > Enhydra lutris. Next base: position 58,378,829 of record NW_019154088.1, read on the forward strand.
TTCATGTGCTTAATGATCATTTATCATCTCCTCTTGTGAACTGTCCATTACAATTTCAGGCTCATTTTTTTTTATTTGGACTGTTTATCCACTCATTGCTTTTTAAGAATTTTTTTTAAATGGTATTTCCTTTTTTTTTCTTTAAGATTTTATTTATTTATTTGACAGAGATCACAAGTACGCAGAGAGGCAGGCAGAGAGAGAGGAGGAAGCAGGCTCCCTGCTGAGCAGAGAGCCTTATGCCAGGACCCTGGGATCACGACCCAAGCCGAAAGCAGAGGCTTTAACCCACTGAGCCACCCAGGTGCCCCGCTTTTTAAGAATGTTCATAAATTTTAGAAAATAGTCCTTTCCTGAAGATAAGAGTATTATAAATATTTTTTCTCCTATTTTTTAGTCTCTTCATTTTATTAATGGTGTCTTTTAAAAAGAAGACATTAGGGGTGCCTGGGTGGTTCAGTGGGTTAAAGCCTCTGTCTTCGGCTCAGGTCATGATCTCAGGGTCCTGGGGTAGAGCCCAGTGTCTGGCTCTCTGCTCAGCAGGGAGCCTGCTTCCCTTCCTCTCTCTCTGCCTGCCTCTGCCTACTTGTGATCTCTGTCTGTCAAATAAATAAATAAACATCTTAAAAAAATTAAAAAAATAAAAAGAAGATATTAGATTGATGAAGTGCCATTTATAGAGTTCTTTCTTTATTGTTTGTATATTCTGTGCCGCAACAATCTCCTGTTTTTTTCAAGAATCCTTATAGCCATAGTGTTTTTATTTAGCTCCAGGATCATTTCAGATAAACCTTCTTGTATTTTGAGGACAGCATTGAAGTTCATTTTATTATTGGGGTTTTTTTTTTTGCATTATTTTTTATTTTTTTATAAACATATATTTTTATCCCCAGGGGTACAGGTCTGTGAATCACCAGGTTTACACACTTCACAGCACTCACCATAGCACATACCCTCCCCAATGTCCATAACCCCACCCCCCTCTCCCAATCCCCCTCACCCCAGCAACCCTCAGTTTGTTTTGTGAGATTAAGAGTCACTTATGGCTTGTCTCCCTCCCAATCCCATCTTGTTTCATTTACTCTTCTCTTACCCCCTTAACCCCCCATGTTGCATCTCCACTTTTATTAAACATAGATCACCAGGTCAAAATATTTTGTTAAAAAAAAATACATTCCCCATGGATTTACTTGAATGTACACATTTTTCATTCCATTGACTGTGTATATGTAGGTTTATTTCTGGACAATCTATTCTGTTTTCTTTTTTTTTTTAATTTATGTGTTTACCCTTACACCAATACCGCATTGCATTGACTTGTAGTTTTATGGTAAGTCTTAAAGTAAACTTTGCCCTTCTTTTCAAAATTGTTTTGGTTATTCCAGTCAATTTTAATTTCAAAAATCAATACAAGTATGTGCATTAAAACTGTGTTTCCCCTTAATTCTTTGAACATGTTTGATTTTAATTCTTTGAACATATTTATTTATAATAACTGATTTAAAGTCTTTAATCCATCCAACATCTGGGTCACTAAAGTCATTTACTATTGATTTCTTTTTATCTTCCTGACTCTAAGTCACAGTTTTCTATTTCTTAAATGTCTATTAATTTTTTACTTTGTATTGGATATTATAAATGATACATTTCAGAAGCTCTGAAATCTGTTATCTTCCCCTGGAAAATGTGGGTTATTGTTCTAGTTCAACATCCTGTTCCCAGCTGAGCATCTTGAACTTATGTGTGCTCAGTCTTATATTTTGCTAGTGGAGCTTCCGAGAAGCTCATTCCTTTTTCCAAACCCTTCTAACTTGATAGGACTCAACATTTAAATTCTGTCTCCCTTGTACATCTGGCCAGGATACGGTTTTAGGCTTTATTAGGGCAGACCTAGAGTATGTACTGTTTGTTGTTCTGTTGTTGTTGCCATTGCTTTTTAAAGGTGGAGGTTTTCCAAGGTCTCACCCGAATGCTCAGCATTTTAAAGGAATGTTTACAAATTCTCTATACTTGCTGGGCTCAAATCCATCACAGTTATAATCTGGCAAAACCCAGTATTGTCTTGTCCTGCTCATTCAGTGTCCACTGCCTTCCTGAGAACCCACCAGGAAAACCTCTGTGTAGTTACTTTGTCTTCTTTCCCATAAATTCCAGTGACTTAAGCTGCCAGGAGGTCTTACTATATGACTCTTCAGCTCCGCTTGACTGCCATGCTCTAGTTGGACTCTGGCTCCTTGCAATGGTCAGAATATTACACCTAGTCAGGTAATTGTCCGATTTTGGATATCACCTCCAGTTTCTCAGCCTTTAAGTACTGCACTCATACCATCCGTTGGGCAGTGCTTAAATATAGTTGCTTCATATATTTTGTTCAATTTTATGATTATTTACAAGAGAAGGACCAGGGGAGAGTAGTAGAGTTTTTTTCTTTATGGCTGCAAATGCTAGTTTAGGCCTGGTGATGGATCAGTTCATATTTCTAGGTCAGTGCTATCTAATAGAACTTTCTGAATGATGAAACTGTTTTCTCCCTGTGCTATCCAATAAAGAAGCTACTAACCGTGCATTAACTGAGCACCTAGAATATGGCCAGTGTAACTACAGAATTGAATTTTTAAGTGTTATTTAATTTAAATAGTCATGTAAAGCTGGTGATTACCATATTGGACAATACATTTCTAAATAATAGGGGTAAAAGTACTTAACCTGAAACAAAACAACTCCGAGTTTGAGTATCTTACCTTGATATTGTTACTTGAGTGCTCAAATCAGCTCTCTGACTAGGTTTGTTTGTTTTATTACTTACAATTTATTTGGTTCTCTGGTAACGGCTCTCCCCAGTCATCATGATACATTCTTGTGCTATCCTGATATTTCTGTCTCTTCATGCATCTAGCATGCTGCTGGTCTTACTCTCACTCTTCTTACCTTTCCTAATCTAGCCTGTATCCTTGACTCTGATCCAGAGTTTTGCTTTAAAAAATTTAGTCTTAGTATTAAGTCTCTAATAAATAGTAACTGTCTTCCAATCATTTTTTAAAAGAGGAGAGCAGTATTTTCTGTGCCTGATTATGACTATATGTTTGTCTAGATAGACTCTTAGGGTGAACTGGAAATCTACACTTGGAAAGGGTGAGAATTTAGATAAACATTAGGATTACTTGAATTTATTAAGAAACCCAGATGATCAGACCAAAATGTAAGTTTTCCTCCTATTGGTCTAAATTTATGCCATTAGAATATATTGTTAAAAGTAGAGCATTCTTATTCCTAGCTGTTTTTTCAAATTCAGAATTCAGTGTGCAAATGAATACATAAAAGCATTAATTTTGATCTAATTGTCCCCTGCAATGTAAAGAAAGGGGTTTTTGTCTATTAGAGTTCAACATCAACCTGCTAGAAAGTAACATTGATCTAAAGACATGAAACCTATGTATAAAAATGCACGTATTAGGGGAGCCTGGGTGGTACATTTGGTTAAGCATCTGACTATTGGTTTCAGCTCAGGTTGTGATCCTGGTGTCATTGGTTTCAGGTCAGATCATGATCTCAGGGTCATGAAATGGAGCCCCAAGGCAGACTCCACACTCAGAATGGTATCTGCTTAAGACTTTCTCTTCCTCTCCCTCTGACCCTTCCCCCTGCTCACACTCTTTCTCTCTTTCTCTCAAATAAATTCTTTTAAAAATGCACAGATTATGAGATCATTAGATATGCATATCTAAACAAATTATGGCAAACTGTTTTATTGTCACTAGCTCTTGATATTTTTGCTTGCAAGTTTGTGTGTGATTGTGCATGTATGTGAGAGACAGAGACAGAGATGGGGGTATTATGATTACTTAACAATTTGATCACTTAAAAATATGAGTTTTGGGCCACCTGGGTGGCTCAATGGGTTAAAGCCTCAGCTTTCAGCTCAGGTCATGATCCCAGGGTCCTGGGAGCCCCGCATCAGGCTCTCTGCTCAGCAGAGAGCCTGCTTCCCTTCTTCTCTCTCTGCCTGCCTCTCTGCCTACCTGTGATCTCTGTCTGTCAAATAAATAAATAAAAATATCTTTAAAAATTAAAAAAAAAATAGGAGTTTTCCATTTGCATAGACTATGGACCTTCTATGGTATTTTTTTTCATTTATAATGTGATAATTTTATATCATTAGATATGCACTATATTGGCTGATCATTTTATTATACTAATTATGATTTGTATAATTGTATATGCTCTTTGTTTATATATAATTCTTTTTAAAAAATATTTTATTTATTTATTTGACACAGAGAGAGAGAAATCACAAGTAGGCAGAGAGGCAGGCAGAGAGCCTGATGCAGGGCTTGATTCCAGGACCCTGAGATCATGATCCGAGCTGAAGGCAGAGGCTTAACCCACTGAGCCATCCAGGCACCCCTGTTTATATATAATTCTTACTGTCCCTAGTGTATTGTTTTGTGGCATAGTCATGCCTTTATAAATTAATAATATTAAAGAAGGATGACATAGTTAACTAATGCATTTCAATTGTCTAGTATATTTGTCACCATTGAAATACTGTGGTAAAATATTTCTGTAAATAAAAATGTTAATAATATAAAAATAATAGTTATTACTATTAGCTAAAACATAGGACTGGAAGAGACAATGAAATACTATTTTCCAACTTTCTTAATGAAAGCAGCGCCACTGCTATTTTGCTTAAGAAAAAAAAAACCCACTATTTTATTTCATGAGATGCTGCTTGTAATCAAATCCATTGACTTATATTTATGTCCAAGTGAAGATTTATAATATAAAAGAGTTACTGTCCAGATAAAACTCTCTTCTTATTTAAATCATATCTAATTAATGACATTTTGTTTGACATTTTCTTATATTGCAGTGTACCATTTGGCTAAATGATTCAATGTTTCAAATAGATGACATGCTCTTTATAGATAAAGATTCCATATACCTTTTCTTCTCTTGTCTGCCTAGTTTGGTTTTGTGTATAAAAGCACTCTACTTATTTGAAATGACACAGACCTGCCCCCTCACATATTACAGGGTAGAAATCTGGACCTGTCTCCCTAGTAGCCTGAAATCACCATAGTCTTTCCCACACCTGTGCTCTTTCCCACTATAGATTTGGATTTAAGCCTTTAGTGCCTCCCAGCCTGCCTGCCAACTATTGCTAGGTAGAGGTCCTTAACTACCTCTGTCCTCTCTCTTATGATTGGTCAGCATAATATGTACCAACTAGGAATTCTTAAGATGAAAACATACTTTGGTCAGTATTTATGAGTTGTTAGTCCAATTTTCCCTCTTCCAAAGGTAACATGGGTATTATACTATATAACTAGGGAGAGACTCAATATACATATACCTGATTTGAGAGAAGTGGAGGGAATGGGAAGAGAGGGGACACAATGAAAATCAGCTCAGTGTACATGGCATTTAACAATGAATTCTGGAACACTGAAAAGAAATTTTAAAAAATAATAAAAAAAATAAAAGATTTAGAGAACAAAGCAAAGTAGAGAATGAAAAGACTAGAGGAGGGGATTTATGCTTTCAGGTTTTTGCTTCAGAATGAAATAAATTAGCTTCTTTAATTTATAAACTTATACAACTTGCTGGCATTGTGATAGTCTTTGATTATTTGATCTCATTCAGCATAACTTGGCAGGGAAAGGAGATGAGCAGGGACTGAAGGCAGGAAAAATATGAAGCAATCCAGTGTAAGGAGATAAAGTTTTACAGATAAGACTGAAAGGTAGGACCTTGGTCAGCAGCCAGGCTGTCCAAAGGGAAAATTAACTTAGGCTGTGGCTTGAAACCAGCAGTTGCTGATTTACTTCTCTGCACATGGATCATGTCTTTCAACTTACTTTCTCCATTCTCCAAGGAATGAAACTAAAAAAGCAAGCTTCTTTTAATGACATTCCAAATATCTGTGTACATGTTTCAAGCATAATTGTAAGGACTCTTGCTTCCCAACTATATACTCAACCTGACCATTGGTGCCAGATATTCCATTGTTGGCATAAAAAGCCAAAATAGAACACTTTTTAATAAAAATCACTTTATAATTGGCATCAATAGAAGGAAAAGAACACATGGCTGCCATTCTTTCTATAATAGCTCAGTACCAGAGTTTTGAATGTCCCAGAGACAGAAAATAATACTTTTAGTATTCAGCCATATTATTTTCATAATAATGGTGAGAAAACTCATAATAAAATCACTGTTTAAAACACTGTTTATCATTTTCAAATCCTTGACTTATAAACACCCTTTTGAAAAATAATGTCATTGTTGGGAACCAATAATAACTAAGATTGGCCTAAGATATAAGAATGCCTTGGGCAGTAATTTGAAGGAAAAATATGTTGATGTAAAGTATCTTGGATATGTAAAATGCTAGACGCTAATGATGATTATCTGAGTCATTTTGATGGCTTAAGCTTATGACTATAATTCATAAAAAGTAACTATTAGTCATACTTAACATGAAAGACATACTAATCACTCTAAACAAACAAAGTCCAGTCTGGTTTATTAGCTTGTGTCTATAGGAGCACAACTGCTTTGATTTAGTGTAAGCACTGCCTAGTGTTAATCATTCATCAGTGTTTTATATGTGTAATTTAATTTTATGCAAACAAACTTTCCATGCTCAATACTTCGGTCCAGGCAATTTCATCTATTGCTTCTATTGTCAACCTCTAAACAATTATTTATGAGTGGACTGACTCCAATTTTATAATTGTATCACATACAAGCAAAAATTCCAGTTTTGCTAATCAATTTTACTTGTTCAAATCTACTCCTAAAAGTATAGGCAATTAAAATAAAAATTTATCTGAATTACTTACGATGTAGCAAGGCAGGTCTAGGTAAGGTTAAATTCTAGCTTCATTAGCTCTGTCTTTAAAAAATGGATACTGAAACTTTCCTTGTATAAAGTAAATGTTGGAAGATTTCTTTATGGCTAGGACAATGAAATTAGAAATAACAAAGAATGCATAGATAGGAAATATAGCACATGCACAGATTTAAGGAGGAAATCTGGTTGCTCATAATACCTTGCAATGTGTTGTCCTTTCCTTACCAAAATAACTCTTTGGACACAACCAAAAAAAGTTTGGGGGTAATTTTCACAGAAAAAAAAAGACAATAATAAATTTATATCGAGTTGAGCTGACCATTTAATCTTTCTTCTATTGTGACCATTTTGCCATATTTGCAAGCTGGCTGGCATTAACTAGGATACTGAAATAAAAACCTATAGCAGTTCATCTTCTTAATCTCAAATGTTGAATTTTTAATTTTCTTAATATTTTGATTTCAAAAATATCTTTCTGACTTCTTTTTCAGTTCAGTCAGTTCTTACTTTTTTTAAAAATTTTTTATTTTCAGCATAACAGTATTCATTGTTTTTGCACCACACACAGTGCTCCATGCAATCCGTGCCCTCTCTAATACCCACCACCTGGTTCCCCCAACATCCCACCCCCCACCCCTTCAAAACCCTCAGATTGTTTTTCAGAGTCCATAGTCTCTCATGGTTCACCTCCCCTTCCAATTTCCCTCAACTCCCTTCTCCTCTCCATCTCCCCTTGTCCTCCATGCTATTTGTTATGCTCCACAAATAAGTGAAACCATATGATAATTGACTCTCTCTGTTTGACTTATTTCACTCAGCATAATCTCTTCCAGTCCCCTCCATGTTGTCACAAAAGTTGGGTATTCATCCTTTCTGATGGAGGCATAATACTTCATAGTGTATATGGACTACATCTTCCCTATCCATTCGTCCATTGAAGGGCATCTTGGTTCTTTCCACAGTTTGGCAACCGTGGCCATTGCTGCTATGAACATTGGGGTACAGATGGCCCTTCTTTTCACTACATCTGTATCTTTGGGGTAAAAACCCAGTAGTGCAATGGCAGGGTCATAGGGAAGTTCTATTTTTAATTTCTTGAGGAATCTCCACACTGTTTTCCAAAGTGGCTGCACCAACTTGCATTCCCACCAACAGTGTAAGAGGGTTCCCCTTTCTCCACATCCTCTCCAACTCATGTTGTTTCCTGTCTTGCTAATTTTGGCCATTCTAACTGGTGTAAGGTGGTATCTCAATGTGGTTTTAATTTGAATCTCCCTGATGGCTAGTGATGATGAACATTTTCTCATGTGTCTGATAGCCATTTGTATGTCTTCATTGGAGAAGTGTCTGTTCATATCTTCTGCCCATTTTTTAATATGATTGTCCGTTTTGTGTGTGTTGAGTTTGAGGAGTTCTTTATAGATCCTGGAGATCAACCTTTTGTCTGTACTGTCATTTGCGAATTTCTTCTCCCATTCCGTGGGTTGCCTCTTTGTTTTGTTGACTATTTCCTTTGCTGTGCAGAAGATTTTGATCTTGATGAAGTCCCAAAAGTTCATCTTCTTTTTTGTTTCCTTTGCCTTTGGAGACATATCTTGAAAGAAGTTGCTGTGGCTGATATCAAAGAGGTTACTGCCTATGTTCTCCTCTAGGATTCTGATGGATTCCTGTCTCATGTTGAGGTCTTTTAACCATTTTGAGTTTATCTTTGTGTACGGTGTAAGAGAATGGTCGAGTTTCATTCTTCTACATATAGCTGTCCCCTGGGGAATTCTACCGAACTTTCAAAGAAGAAATAACACCTATTCTCCTGAAGCTGTTTCAAAAAATTGAAGCACAAGGAAAATTTCCAGACTCTTTCTATGAAGCCAACATTACCCTGATCCCCAAACCAGGCAAAGACCCTACCAAAAAGGAGAATTTCAGACCAATATCACTGATGAATATGGATGCTAAGATTCTCAACAAGATCCTAGCAAACAGGATCCTACAGCACATTAAAAAGATTATCCACCATGACCAGGTGGGATTCATTCCTGGGCTACAAGGATGGTTCAGCATTCACAAATCAATCAATGTGATAGAACAAATTAATAAGAGAAGAGAGAAGAACCACATGGTCCTCTCAATTGATGCAGAAAAAGCATTTGACAAAATCCAGCATCCATTCCTGATTAAAACGCTTCAAAGTATAGGGATAGAGGGAACATTCCTATGAAAGACCTACAGCAAATATCATCCTCAATGGGAAAAAGCTTGCAGCCTTCCCTTTGAGATCAGGAACACGACAAGGATGCCCACTCTTACCACTCTTGTTCAACATAGTATTAGAAGTCCTAGCAACAGCAGTCAGACAACAATGAGAAATAAAAGGTATCCAGATTGGCAATGAAGAAGTCAAACTCTCTCTCTTCGCAGATGACATGATTCTTTATATGGAAAACCCAAAAGACTCCACCCCCAAACTACTAGAACTCATACAGCAATTCAGCAACGTGGCAGGATACAAAGTCAATGTACAGAAATCAGTGGCTGTCTTATACAGTAACAATGAAAATACAGAAAGGGAAATTAGAGAATCGATTCCATTTACTATAGCACCAAGAACCATAAGATACCTGGGAATAAACCTAACCAAAGAGGTAAAGTAACTGTACTCGAGGAACTACAGAACACTCATGAAAGAAATTGAAGAAGACACAAGAAGATGGAAGACCATTCCATGCTCTTGGATCGGAAGAATAAACATTGTTAAAATGTCTATACTGCCTAGAGCAATCTATACTTTTAATGCCATTCCAATAAAAATTCCACCGGTGTTATTCAAAGAGTTGGATTAAATAATCCAAAAATCTGTATGGGATCAGAAGAGACCCCGAATCGCTAAGGTAATGTTGAAAAACAAAAATAAAACTGGGGGCATCACGTTACCTGATTTCAAGCTTTACTACAAAGCTGTGATCACCAAGACAGCATGGTACTGGCATAAAAACAGACACATAGACCAGTGGAACAGAGTAGAGAGCCCAGTTCTTACTTTAAGAGTGCAGTATCTATCCTTCCCAGTCTCTCTGAGCATACCAATTAGAATTATTTTTCTTTCCCATAGTTATCTCTAATTTTTTTCAGGAACATTTGTTCTGTTACTTCATATTGGACTTCTTTTGTTTATTTTTTTCAACTATTTGGTGATCTTTGGTTTTCCATTTACTAATGAAACACGACTGGCATATACATAATACAAAAGCATTTTTAAACAAGTAAATATAACTTTGATTATACATGGAAGTCCTGTTTCCAACTTAACACAGTATGTTTGTCTTCCTTCCATATTTTTACTTCCTCATGTGAATTAAAAATCAAACATATATTTTGGGGAGGTAATTCAAAATTTAATTACACAGAAATTAATTAAAATTACACAGAAATAGAAGAGTAATAAGGGGACTTTTGCTTCTAGACATTTTAGGATGACTGATAAAACATATGTAGCACAGTGAATAAAAGTATACGGGAAAAAAATAAACAGTGCTTCAGTGATGCATAGGACAATATAAAATGACCTGTATAAGGTTAATTGGAAACCAAAAAGGGGGAAGGTGTCCAATAGGAAAAAAAATTTTGAAAAAAAAAAAAGGCTGAAAATGTTCAAATCTGATTAATCCTAAGTATCCAAGAAGCTCAGTAAACTCCAAGTAAGAAAAACATATTTTAAAAGCATACCAAGGAATATTTTTATCAAATTACTGAATGAGTGATAAAGAGAAAAATCATAAAAGCATCCAGAGAAGGAAAATGTTTTCAAGTGAAAACTTGGGTCCATATGAAATAATAAAATATATTGCAAGTGTTAAATTGTGAGTAAACATAAAAGGCTTTTTCTACTTTTCTAAATTTTTTAAAAGATAATTGTTAAAACAAAAATAGTATCAGTGTGTTTTGACTACATTACTATATGTAGAAATAAAAGTTATTTAGAGTACTACTACAAAAAATAAGAGGGTAAGTGGAAACATACTGCTCTAAGTTTCTTTTATTATTCGGGAAATAATATATTATTCTTTGAAGGTACACCATGACAAATTGAATATTTTAATGCCCCAGAGCAACCGCTTATTTAATGTAAAGAGGTATAGCTAATAAGCCAAAAGGAGAGAGAAAGTGGAATATTAGTACATAGTAACTTAATCCAAAAGAAGACAGGAAAATTAGAAAAATAGAATAGACAATATAGGACAAAAAAACAGGCATCAAAATGATGGACTTAAACATGGCCATCCATATAAATAATTTCATTAAATATAAATATTCTGAACACTCAAAAAGCAGTGATTGCCCTACAGGATAAACAAGACCTAAATATGCTTTCTACAAGAAATGAATTTTAAATATAAATACATATATAGCTTAAAAGTAAAAAGTTAAGAGAAAGATATATTATGAAACACTTGAGAAAATTGGATTTACAGGGCGCCTAAGTGGTTCAGTCAGTTAAGGGTCTGCTTTCGGCTCAGGTCATGATCCCAGGCTTCTGGGATCAAGCCCAGCAACTGGCTAGGGAGTCTGCTTCTCCCTCTTCCTCTGCTGCTTCCCTTGCTTGTGCACTCACTCTCTGTCAAATAAATAAAGTCTTTTTTAAAAAGGATAAAAGGGGGCGCCTGGGTGGCTCAGTGGGTTAAGCCGCTGCCTTCGGCTCAGGTCATGATCTCAGGGTCCTGGGATCGAGTCCCGCATCGGGCTCTCTGCTAAGCGGGGAGCCTGCTTCCCTCTCTCTCTCTCTCTCTGCCTGCCTCTCTGTCTACTTGTGATCTCTGTCAAATAAATAAATAAAATCTTTAAAAAAAAAATCTTAAAAAAAAAGATAAAAGAAAAGTGGAGTTATTTCGTTAATATCAAAGAGAACTGTAGAGCATAGGATATTACTATACAAAATGGGTGAAATTTTGTAATGATAAAGGGCTAATTCATCAAAGAAACATAGAATTACTAAATGTGTTTGTAAAAAGATCCAAGTATATGAAGCTTCAAAGTACAATGAAACCAAAAGAGAACTGAAGGGAGAAAGATATAATTCCACTATTATATTTGGACACTTCAATATTCCTTATTCAGTAATTAATAGCAGTAGGCAGAAAATCTGGTATAAGAAAAATTAAAAACCATGTTAACAAATTTGAACTAACTGAAATTTATAAGACAGTCCACCCAACACATGTAGAGTACATGGTCTTTTCAAAATGCAAACAAAAAATTCACCAATATAGACCATTTGCTGGGCTGTGAAACAAGATTCATTATTTTTTAACTACTTCATTGAGATGTGATTGACATACAAAAGCTGTAGATTTTTAACGTATACAAACTGATGTGTTTAGAAGACTCATTAAAAGAATCAAAATAATACCAAATATGTACTTTCATCATAAAAGTCTTAAACCAGAATTAAATAGCAAAATATTTCTCAAAAATTTCCTAACACTTGAACAATAAATGACACAATTCTAAATAGTCTATGGATCAAGTAGGAAGGAATAAAGTAATTTTAAAAATACTTCAGAAAGAATGATGATAAAATACATTAACTCAAAATTTGTGGAATGCCACTAAAGCAAGGATTAGAGGGAAATGTGTAACCTAAAATGCTCATGTTAGAAAAGAAGATTGGGCTAAATCAATTATTTAAGATTCTACTTTAAAATTCTTTGAAAATAAAAGAAAATTAAACCAAAAGTAAAGAGAAGTAAAGAAATAAGTATATTTTTTAAAAATATAAAAATAAAAATGAATCAACAAAACCAAAACATGTCTTTAAAAATTATCAATAGAGTAAAACAAGAGAAAAAGAAGACCTGCAAATGAATCAGTATCAGCAGTATCAGGAATGAGAAAATTGACATCCCTATATATACTATAGACAATAAAAGGGTAGTAAGGAAAATTTGACAAAATCCTCAAATGACACAACTTATTAAGATTCATACCAGAGGGGCGCCTGGATGGCTCAGTGGGTTAAGCCTCTGCCTTCGGCTCAGGTCATGATCTCAGGGTCTTGGGATCAAGCCCCGCATCGGGCTCTCTGCTCAGCGGTGAGCCTGCTTCCTCCTCTCTCTGCCTGCCTCTCTGCCTACTTGTGATCTCTCTCTGTCTCTCAAATAAATAAATAAAATCTTAAAAAAAATTATATAAAAAAAAGATTCATACCAGAAATAAAATATTAATAACTCCACAGCTCTTAAAAATTTGAATTTAAAAATTTCCACAAGAAAACTCTAAGCCCACATGGTTTTACTGGTGAATTCTGTTAACTCTTTAAGAATAAATAATGCCAGTCCTACATAAGCTCAATATTTGAATAAGGAAAAATTTCAACAAGTTTATTGAGGTGGGCATTACCCTGATATCAAAAGCAGACAGATATATTAAAAGAAAAATTATAAATGTTACTCATAATAATAGATGAAAAACCCTTAATTTTAAGAAGTTGATTTAAAAACTATATTAACAAAGATAACTTGTAAGGATCAGGTTAGATTTATTTCAAGAATACAGGATTAGCTTATTCAAAAAAAAAATCAATGTAAATCACCCTATTAACAGTTAAAGAACTATATTATAAACTCAGAGGTTGCAGAAATACTATTTGTCAAAATTGAAACTCATACTCTCAGAAAACTAGAGATAGAAGGGAGTACTCTCAACCTGATAATGGACATCTGTGCAAACTTTATACTTAATGATGAAAGGAAAACATTCTGATCAGTTCAAGATGGTAGTGTAAGAACTGCACTCACCTCCTCCATGGGATATACCAAATTATACCTGTTAATAGAACAGTTCCTCCTAAAGAACTGATGGCTGACTGAATGCTACTGAATAACCAAACTAGAACAGGAAGAGAAACGTAGATATGGTAGCAAGGGGAACCCACACCCCAGGTGCTGCCAATAGCAGTGGGGGAGGGATAGTGCTGAGGGATCAGAAAGAGATCCCTCTGTCCTTGGGCACAGAAAAAAAGCCATGGTTTAAATAGCAACTCACATATAAAATAGGCTAGAACTCTGCCAACCAGGTGCAGGAGCTGCTGGAAACTTCCCCAGGTTAGAGGGACTGGGGAACAATACAGTTGATGTTCCCACTCTGCCTTAAAAGCCTAGACTGAAGCAGGGTCCAGACACCATAATAGGCCAATTGGGTCATCTCTGTGACCTGGGACTTCAGCATATTCACACTCCCCAAGCCTACATCCCAACCCTCATCCCGTTGGTGCACGGAAAAAGAAGCTGGGGTTTAAAAAGGCTGAGGAATTGTGAGAATGCTCTCTACCCCCACTCCTTCCTAAAAGCCCAGACTGACCAGAGTCTGGATAGGGGTAGGTTGAGATGCCATAATTAGTGGGTTCCCATGCCCTGCCTGTGGGTCAGATAGTCACAGAAGGTTTGCAACATCAGCAAGTCTAGGGTCCTCAAGCCCATACCAGCTACCTTGTGGTTCTAGGGCACAGAAACAAGTGTAGTTTGGTGGAGTTGTTTTCTTTTTCTTTTTTATTTTTATTTTTAATTTGTTTTAATTTTAAAAATTTGTCTTGTTTTTTATTTTTTCTCTTTTTTCTTTTTCCTTCTTACATTTTACTGTTTCATCTTTTCTTTTGTTATTATTTCTTTATTCTTTCTTTATTCTTTCCATAAAATGCTACAGTTTAAAAGACAAACTAGCATATACAGCCACAGCCAACCAAAGTCACCAAGAACACACTGTCTGCATAGGGGACACTATACACAAGATCACTCCAACTTTAGGAGAAATAGCCATTTTTGCCTACTCCATAGGAACAAAGATAGTTAAGCAAAATTGGATGACAGAGGAATATGCTCCGAAAAAAAGAATATGACACCTCAGAAAAAGAACTTAACAAAACAGAGATAAGCAATATGCTGATAAAGAACTTAAAGTAATGACCGTAAAGATACTCACCAAGCTAGAGAAAAGTGGGAGAACTCAGTGAGACCTTCAATAAAGAGATAGAAAATATTAAAAAGAACCAATCAGAGTTGAAGAATACAGTAACTAAAATAAAAAGCACTAGTCAAAGAAAAGATAAAGTTCTTGACCTCTCAACCAGCCTTATTAAGAAGTGTTAAAGGGGACTCGGAGTGGAAAGGAAAGACCATAAATAAGAATATGGCTGCATCCTGGGAATAAATCCCACCTGATGTGGTGAATGGTCTATTTAATGTTTCGTTGGATTCAGTTTGCTAATATTTTGTTGAGTGTTTTTGCATCTAAGTTCATCAGGATATTGGCCTGTTGTTTTCCTTTTTGGGGGGTGGGGTGTCTTTGGCTTTTGTATCAGGATAATGCTGACCCTGTAAAATGTATGCGGAAGCTTTCTTTCCTCTTCTATTTTTTGAAATAGTTTGAGGATAATAGGTGAATTCACCTTGAATCCATTTGATCCTCTTTTATTTTTTGGTAGTTTTTCAATTACCAACAAAAATTTTGTTACTTATAATTGGTCTGTTCAGATTTCCTATTTCTTCCTGGTTCAGTTCTGGAAGATTGTATGTTTCTAGGAATTTATCCACTTCTTCTAGGTTATCCAGTTTGTTGGTTTGGGCCAGAGTAAGGAACTTGCTGCAAAAAAGCATCAGAAACTCTGTGGGTTAAAGGAAATGTAATGGTTATACATATTTATCAAAACTCACTAAACTCAGTTAAAATGAGTGTACTTTATGTAAATTATCTTTCAGTAAAACTGACTATAAAAAACGGTATAATGAATTTTTACAGAGGGAAGAGATAGACAAGCTGATTTTATAATTCATACGGAAAAAGAGGCAAGAGTATCCAGAAAAATTCTGAAGTATAAGGAAAACAATGCCTTGGCAAAATGTGGTCTCCAAATTTCCAAGAATTGAAATATGTGAAGTCCACATTCTACAGTGATACTGATTATATTTTCTTAAGCCAAAAATTTTATTTCCGAGGAAACAGGATTAATGAAGTTTCAATATAAAATGTTGGGGTACCTGGGTGGCTCAGTTTGGGTTCTCCAAAAAGTCCAACTGGGGGGCACCTGGGTGGCTCAGTGGGTTAAGCCTATGCCTTCGGCTCAGGTCATGATCTCAGGGTCCTGGGATCGAGCCCCGCATCAGGTTCTCTGTTTGGCAGAGAACCTGCTTTCCCCCTCTCTCTGCCTGCCTTTCTGCCTACTTGTGATCTCTCTCTCTCTGTCAAATAAATAAGTAAAATATTTCATATTTTTAAAAAATATGAAATATATGAAATATGTTAACATATGAATATTCCTATCATTAAGATATTAGCAATAGCTTTTTTCTGCTTGACTTACTAGTTTAGCCAAATGTTCTAATACCACAATAACACAAATGTCTTTTAAAATAAAATTTGAACCATTTTCCTAGATTATAGAATGTCATAGATGACAAGCTAATGTGAAAATGCCTGGTCAGCCATGAATCTAATGACCTAATGAGCAGAAATTTGGGTTGGTTATTAAATGAAGAGTGAACTTAGTGTAATTAAACTCAGTGCAGAGTTATTAAACTAACAGTATGCATTTAATGTTCAACTCTTACAGAGAATTGTTACAAAGCCTGCTCTAAGATATATCATATACCTCGTTTCGCACGGAAATGAATAAATATCTCAATCTTCAGTACAATGTAGAATCTGATTGGACTTTTCCTCTGTTGAATATTGGTCCAGAATAGATCTGACTGACCTATTAGAAGAATAAGAAACTGTTCAGAATTAGAAAATTTCAAGATCTTCCACTCTTTGAGTTTCAGACTTTGTATTCTCCTTCTCTCTCTCCCCACTGTCTCTTTCTCCCTCTCTCTCTCCCTCTCTCCTTCCTTCTCTTTCTCTCTTAGGATGCATTAAATATTAAACTCTTACAGTTAGTTTGTAATTTATAGAGTCTACATGAGATCATGTATATACATACATTCATTTATCTATCAGTGTATGTGATTTGTAAAGTGTATGTGTGTGTGTGTGTGTGTGTGTGAATTACATGTACATGAAAAGAAAACCTTCATATCTAGCTAGAAAAACATGTTACACTGGCCAAAGATGTTCATTAAAATATGCACCAGTGGAAAGTAGTTCACTCTGAACTCAATGAATTGCCTGTCCTTGAATATTCACATCAGACAAGTTCATAAAACCAGTATGAATATATTGGGACTGTAATTTTGGCTTATCACTTGTTTGAAAGAAAAAATTAAACTAGGACCCCTAATACACTATTTAGTAATATTTTTTGAACAGAATAGTTTAATTTTACCTATGAAATATATTTATTGCTAAGGAATTTTTAACTCATGGACGCTAAATGCAAAACAAAACAAAACAAAACAAAAGTAAAAAACCAAAATATGTCTTTATTTGGATAGAATTTGTTTCCTAAGGATGATGATTCACAGGGTTTCAATATACTTTGGAAGTGCATGATTTCCCATCATTTCTTAAACAATAGAGTTGCAAATCGCCAGTTCTTGGTCTACGTGGAATTAAAGAAAATGACTTCTGGCAGGTGAATATAAAATACTTGGGTTTGAATTCTCATTTCTTCTCTACCTTTGACCTTGGTCAAGTCACTCAATCTTTCTGCTTTAGTTTATTCATCTGTAAAATGGGGATAATACTCTTGCCTTGGAAGGGTTAATAGTGAGGCAACAAAATAATAAATATGAAAGGATTTCTAAAATGTGGCTTTGAAAATAAAACTATTGTTTTTTAGGAGTTTTTTTACTTTTATTTTTGCTTTTATTTGAGTATATTTATTGAAGGAAGTTTTCTAGGTTTGTTTCCTTCTTGTTTTCAAGGCTTCATTGTTCTGTTCTGGTGCATATCTAGCCTGGTTGTTTTTATTATATGTAATACTCAGAAAAATGATAAATTGGATTTCACTTATTAATAGAATCAGGCAGGTATCATATTTTTTTTTAATTAATGCCAGCTGGGCATAAGCAAGGCCATTTAAGGCTTCTCAACAGCATATAGTAAGTGGATAACTCTAGATTTTATTTTGGTAATTTCCGTTTTGAAAATGCCTGCCAATGTCACTGAAAATGAGAGTATAGGCATCAAATTAAGTGCCAAGGCTGACAAATAAAAGTGGACTTTGCATCATCAAAATATCCAACTTAATTAGGGAAAGAGCATTATAAAAATAGTCTCAGAAAATGCATTTAGAAGAAGACTGTAAAACCCCCACTGTGTGGGGTGATGATGGAAACCTTATTGTTCATGGGATGCGCATCACCACCCCAGTTCTTGTTGAAACAAATCTCAATATAGGCTTTGCAAGGAGTACAGTTTTTCAAAGATATATAAAATGTAAATCCATCTTCATTTTATAACTCCTTTATAATTTTCTCCTCTTAGGCTCTGTCCGCCCCATCATCATAACAATACATATCACAAAATAAGCAACAGTAGTTTTATCAAGAAAGATAGGATTGACTTGCAATTGTACCCTGATTCCCAAATAGGTATTTTTCTTTGGGGTCTCCTGTCATGCTGTTATCATCTAACACATCCACTTTTGATGCCATTTGTACTAGGAAAAGAAAAAATATGCAAATCTGATATTTTGATCTATGATTGGAGCATGCTGAATGTTAGAGACAATAAATGTGAAATTTAAGCAATATCTTTAGAATCAAGATGTTGACCCATTCTTCATTCATTTTTTTCTTCCTTCTACTCCTCTTCTCCTCCTTCTACCCCTCCTTTCCCACTTCTTCCTCCCCCTCCCTTTTGCCCTTCTCCCTCCCCCACCCTCCTCGTCCCCCTCCTCCTCCTTTAAGTAGCACTACTCCTTTAATGGATACACATAGACTCCAGATGGCCACATTTTACTTCTTTCTTTCCCTATTTATTCACTTTGTTTTCAGGCAAGCTACTCAGAGGAGCTTTTCTCTTCCCTCTGCTGATCATTCAACACCCTGTGTCAGGCCTTCCTCTCACTGTACATACTCTCCTGCATGATCTCTTCTAGTCTCTATGCCACAGTTACAAAATTGTATATAAGCCAGTGACTCTGAGAGTTACATTGTTAGTCAAGAGCTCCCTTATGAGCTATAATCTACATCCCTAATATTCAGCAACCTATTGGGTATCTTAATGTAAACTTCTCCAGACCCTCGCTCATCACATAAGTAAGAGAACCCATTATTTTCTAACTAGGCCAAACCTCTCCCTTCCAGTGTTCACCCCCTCGGTGAATGGTGTTACCTTTTGCTCCAGTGCCATGTCAGAACCCTGAGTGACTTTCTGGATGCCTTTTTCTTGCCCACTCTTGTATATAATCATCACATTTGCCAGTTCTACTGCTATGTGTCTCTCAAATTAGTCCACATATCTCCATCCTCATAGCCACTGCCTGACATCTGGTCCCCATCAATTTTTGTCTGGATCATTTCAAAGCCTCTCTATCACACTCTGCCTACAATTTTATAGCCCCTGTAAGTGATCCTCCACAAAGCTATCATAGTGGTCTTTTAACACTATAAACCCAGTAATGCCAGTTTCCTGCTTAAAATGCTTCAATTGTCTTTCCAGTGCCTTAAGGTTAAAATTCAAACTAATCAGCATGACATTCTCCAAACTCCAGTCTCTGTCTGTCCAGCCCCATGTCTGATGATTCTCTGCAGGTGTAACAAAGCAGTATATTTGCAATTCTAGGAAATTGCGCCAATCTCAATCCCTCCTCTCTCTCGAACAAACTTTTCTCACCGGTAGAATGTTTCTGACCTCTTTCTTTGCTTATTTAGCCCTGTCGTTAACAATTCTGTCCAAATGTCACTTCCTCTGAAAAGTTGTCTCTGTCCCCTCTTTATTCCCACCACTTAGACTATATTATGTGCCGTTCCTCTGAGCTCCTATGTGATGAGGGTCAATAATAGCATTTCAGTTCTCACCAATTTTTGTATTAATTAAGAATGAAATACATAGGCCAGGCACTGGGCTAAGAGCTAGAGATACAGTTAAAGACACACGTCTTCCCTCTATGAAGCCCTGGGTCTAGTCTGAATCTCTTTTCACACGGCCTAGTGTTTGTTTACTTCCTCTTTCGTTATATAATACTAGGAGCTTCTGGAGGCCAGGAAATTCTGGTCTCCCCTGTTTAGGATAGTTGGTGGCACACTCTGTGTGCTTGATAAATGTGTAAATGAACACCTTCAGTTTTACCCATACGCGATGATTTCAGGGGCCTTGCAAATCTGTGGCATTTTAAAATAAGTATGCTTATTTGCAAATGGTCAGAGATATTATCTATATATTTGTGGTAAAAGCTCTTCCTGACATGCTGCTCTATCTCCCTTCTCCTCACATCTGTTTGCATTTTGGCAGAAGCCCAAGCTATATTCAGGCATTATTTATGTAGTACCTCCTCTCAGTACATGCCTTGGCTGAGTGGCACGAAAGCCCCAGCTTTTCTATGAGATCAGGTCCTTATCTCTGGCAGAATACTCAACTCGGTTTTCTTATTTTGCATTCCAGTTGCTAGACATCCTAGAGCTTTTCTTATTAGCCCCCACCAGAGTGCCCATGACAGCTGTAAACCATTAGTTACTGGGCTTGCCGGAGGCCTGCAAAGCACTGTGCCCTAAAAGTATGATAAATCCAATTCATACAAAAACCATAATGGTGAATTTTTTATGGGGTTTTAATAGGGATGGTCAGGAGAGAATGTATCTCAGAGCTACTAAAATTATTTTTTTCTACCAATCAATGCCAGGGTGGATTTGAGAAAGCATCTTTTGTTCTTACACACACACACACACACACACAGAAGAGAGAAAAAAATGTATATTTCTTGCTTGATGAGGGAAATTATAGATATTCTCTAGAAATGCTTTCACAAAACAACTCTCCAAAATTTATGTCTATCATTAGCTGCATGAATTGTCCGCCCGTGGAAAAAGAAGAGTGATTTGGGAAATGTCGATGCACGCCCCCTAAATGGCTCCCCACTGTTTTTATGTTGGTCTCTTTCCTCACGGAGTTGGTGAATGTCAGTCACGTACTTATGCGACAGTGTTTTTGAGATTCTGGGGTCTTGCTAAAGGTACAGTGTTCCCAAAGGATCTCTGAAGAGTGAAACAAAACTTGAACACTTCATTGCTGTATTACGCTTTAGACATTAAAAAGGGACAGGCAGGGTGCATGGCTCAGTTGGATGCGTGTCTGCATTCGGCTCAGGTCATGATCCTGGGGCTCTGGGCAGTGGGGAGCCAGCTTTCCCCTCTCCTTCTGCCTGGCCCCCCTGCTCGTGCTCACTCTTTCTCTCTCAAATAAATAAATAAAATCTTTAAAAAAGAAAAGGGACAGACAAAAGGAAAAACAAAGTATATCTTTCATATATTGTCTCAGTCAATATTACTCAACTAATTGATTAAATATGAAATAGAGAAAATACAACATTTACATTGACCCTTGTATCCATACCAATTCTTAATTCCCTGTCCTAAGGCTTCTACTTTTACAGGATACTAAAAGGAAAGGAAAATATTCCTACAAAATATGAAAGTCATTATGGAACTACGTTGGATTACTAAATTTCCTGAGAACATTTTATTTACTAGTCACAAGTTTATTCAGTAAATTGTCCTAAAGTGACTACTTTATGACAGACGTGCGTGGTGCTAAGAACCCAATGTGTTAAAAATAAACATCTTCCATATCTTCAGTGAATTTATAGCGTAGACATGGAGACCAGCATTAAACATTTTTCTCACATAAGTAAATATGATAATCTGTGATACAAGATATAAACTAACAGTAAAGAGCAGAATGTGAGAACATAAAGCTTAAGCAGCAGCCTCCACTGCCATGTCTGGCCCCAGCACAAACGTGCAGAGCAACGTTCTTAGTAATGCTGTGGAAGAACAATTTCTCAGCCCCGTGTGGATATTGCAGCCCACTGTTAGCTTGAGTCAAGGTCTATTGTTGTGTTGGCCAGGTACAAGCTCGGGGGCACCCTGCTATCTGAGAGCCAGGCGTGCCCCCTTCCCCCTCCAGGGCCCTGGCCAGAACTGTCTGTGATAGACCACTGCCTAGGAAATTCTGTTTCATGTCTGTCCAAAGGAAACAATGCTTCTTGCAAGACAGAAAAGCTTGAAACCTACTCTTCTAGCTTCTGAGACTCTTTTCAGACTGTCCACCAAACAAAAGTGGCGTCTTTTATAAATCACTTGCCAGTTTCAAATTCATCCACACACAGTATCCAACTTGAGCTTCATATCCACCCAAGGAAACACAGTACCCTATTCTCATTGACAAGGAAATCAAGGCTAACAAAGGATCTATCACCTGCCTAAGGTCATGCAGTTAATACATTATGGTGCTGGGGTTCAGACCCAGGTCTCCTGAAGCCACAGCAGGAGCTCTTTCCACCATGCTCTAGTGCTCACCGCTCCAAGGTCTTCATCACCCCCAGTCCCGGGAATGATTGTTTAGATCCTTGTTTTACTTACTGTCTGGTTTTTGATCACCTCAAAAACAAATCTAGTCTTTCTGAAACTTAACTGTGAGCCACAAAGAGCAGATAAGATAGAAGTGTCTCTTAGAAGGAAAAGAAAATTCAAATGGTCAGCATCACTGTCTTTATGAGATGAAAATCAAGGCAACTGAGAAATAGAGTATGACAAATAAGATCATGAATGAAAAATATATAGGTAACGATAAGTTTAATAAGCAAAAGAGATGAGGAATAATTTTTTAAACGATGCAAGTCACCGTCCTAGTGGTAGATCTCATTTTAGAAAATTGAGCATTTAATTTAAACTCCTCACGAATGTTGATTATTATATTAATGTGAAAAAAAAATCGCAGAGAAAGGCATACTCTTTTAAAGAAAAACAGAAGTTGCTGTGGGTTTTTCTGGTAGGTGATACGAGGACCAGTGTGAAGGTAGTAGAGCCACAGCCCACAGTCATAGCTGGCTTTTGCTCATGCTTCACTAGGGTACAGCAAGAAGGCCATGAGCTAGACCTGGGAAAAGCTGCTTACCAACAAATGTACTTTACCTCAAAATATCCCAGTCAGAATCAGCTTTTTTTTTTTTTTTTTTTCCTTTTCTGGTCTGTCTTTTCTTTGGCCTCTCAGAGTTTGGAGCACAAGAACAGTAACATGATTAAACATACACAGTCTGAAATCAGGATCCTTGGTTTAATTCTTGGCTTTACTACATATCATCTGAAAGTCTAAGAAGACATTGTTTAACTGTTGTTACTTCACCTGTAAAGTGAGGGGTTTTTTTCTTCCCTCTCTATTCTTTTTTCTTCACTTCTCTCTTCTTTCTCTTCCCCTCTCTTTCTCTCTCTGCCCCTCCTTCTACTTACCTAGCATTACACAGCTTTCCTTTGCTTCCTCTTGAGGAATCAGCAGCTCATAAGACTTTTCCCCTGGAGGCCCAAGAGGCCAGATACCCTCTCAACTTCCCACCCTGTTGGCAAACACTCCAGCATGTCACCTCATCTCAGCCGACGATTCTTTCCACTGAGGCTTTGTCTCTGGAGAGAGGACCAGACACAGGAAGGAGAGGTGAGAATGGATAAAGCAGAGATCACAGCAGAGGTCACCAGGAGCACTCAGGAGCAGTGGAATCCACCAGCACTATCTGACCTGGCTGCCCTCCTCCCAGCCCTGGGGTTCCGGCTCCCTGCTGCATCCTTTAGCTTTCCTGAAGATTCTCTTGGCTTTCTCATATCTACCCAGTACACTCCTCCCCTAAGTTAATCCAAGTCAGTTTCTGTTGTTTTCCTCTAAGAACTCTGACCAGTGAAATGGGAAAAATAATACACTTGCAAGGACTAAATAGGAAAGTGTAGGTCAAACACTTTTCAATACTGCCTGGCACACAGTATACATTTAACAAAGTATTAGTTATAAATATCATCATTAAAATGATTACTGGGGCACCTGCGTGGATCAGTCGGGTAAGCGTCTGTCTTCAGTTCAGGTCATGATCTCAGGGCCCTGGGATCGAGATCCATGTTGGGTTCCCTGCCCAGCGGAGTGCCTAGTCCTCCCTCTTGCTTATGCTCTCTCTTGATCTCTCTCTCAAACAAATAAATAAAATCTTAAAAAAAAAAAAAAAAAAAAAACTATCACTGTTGGAGGCCCCTGGGTGGCTCAGTCAGGTGGTGTCAAACTCTTGATTTCAGCTCAGGTCATGATCTGGGGGTCATGGGATAGAGCCCCACATTGGGCTCCACACTCAGCAGGGAGTCGACTTAAGATTTTCTCTCTCTCTCTGTCCCTCTCCCCTACCCCTGACCACACCCTTTCTCTCTCTAAAATAAATGAATAAATATTTTTTAAAAAATAAATAAAAACTATGACTGTTCTAGCAGCATTCAGGTTATCTTACTGTTTATGAAAGAAATTTATAGGATTTTTTTCTGGAGATAGATTAAAATATGTTTCTAATTAAAGGAGAATGAATAAAGAAAGTATAAAGAATTTTTAAAAGATAGAAAATTATGAAGAAAGAACTGGAAATAGTTCTTACCCTCCTTGAAAAGTCATACAGACACATGGACAAAAGGGGGGGGGTGTATACCTGTATACACATGCGTGTGTGTAACAGAATATTATTCAACCATAAGAAATAAGGACATGCTGTCATTCACCACAATGTGGGCAGACCTTGAAGACATTATGCTAAGTAAGATAAATCAAACAGAGAAAGACAAATACTATGTGATATCACTTGCACGTGGATTCTAAAAAAGCCCAAATCATAGAAATAAAGACTAGAATGGTGGTTGCCAGGGCAGAGAGGTAGAAAGGAGAGATGCCAGTCAAGGAATATAAACTTCCAGTTATAAAATGAACAAGTTCTAGGGATCTAATGTACAGCATAGTGATTATAGTGATAAAACTATATTACATACTTTAAAAAAAGAATAATTGGTGGGCAGCTATGGAGATAAGCCACTTGGATCTCCCATCAAGCATAAATTCTCAGTGCAGCTGCAAGGAATAGAGTTAGCTGACAGCCTCTAGCCATTAACACCTTGGAACTGAGCTCTAGAACTGCGGCCATGCTCTTCCCAGCCAATAACTGAGCCTGGTGGAAGTAGCAGAGCCTGGCCACTTTTGCCCAACATGGATCTCCTCTAATGGTCATCCTTTGCTCTGGAGCTCCCTATTGGGTTGGCAGAGACTGTCAGATCTGTTTGGTGAAAAGTGCTTTTTCCACTTCTTCCTCTCACATGTGTCAGGTCTGCATAGTGGTCTGAAGGCTATTTCTGCCCAACTCTGTTTCCTCCACTTTCATCTTTTGCAGATATTACTCCCCCAGTAAAGCTCCCCCCCAAACAAACACATTCCTCTAAGACCTGACTAACATAAAGATAATCTTTGCTCTCACTCTTTTTACTACATGTCTGTATCAGTGTATGTGTGTAATTTTTGTTATACAACTAAGCTCATAGACTTAATTTCATAAAGTTGGTTTGTCTTCAGGTTAAATATTAGAACGTTTCCATATCATTAAAACTATTCAGTGTCTTTTTAAAGGCTGAAAAATAATTATCTTACATACTTAGATATATTCTCACCGAATTCTCACATAAATTCAAAATAGGCATTATTAATACCAGTTTTATAGATGAGGAAACCCAAGTTCATAGAAGTCAAGAAACTGACCTGCAAGTGCAAAGCTAGTGGAGCCAGCGGTAGGACCCACACTGGCCTAATTCTGGGCACCAGTTGCTCCAGGCTCTGTGTTGCTTTGGCCCCTACCCTACTCTCAGGCACCAGACTCCGCATCCACTGGCAGTTTTTACCTCTTCCCTTGCAGTACCTATCCGAGCCATAGCCAGGGGAAAATTGTGGGTCAAGATACTGCTCATGGCCCTCTCCTTGACTTAATCATCACTACCACCTAGTTATTAGACATAAAATAATAGTAGATCTTTCATTCAGTCTTTAAAAATTTGTAGGATCTACTACGCGTAGGTGGAGGTCACTTATGCCTTTGTTGCCTCCATGGGCCTGTGGGGGGAAAGGCAAGGAGATAGACTAGTATAATTCTATGTGACAGACAACATGATAGAACTTTATAGAAGGCTCTATGGGAACATAATCTGGTGGGTAGAGTTGTCGCAAAGGCTTTCGAGGAAGCTGAGCTTAAAAGATTTATTGAGTGTTCCAACTTAGTAACAATATGCGCAAAAGGAATTCAAAGAAATGAAGAATGAATGAGGTTATTAGGATGGGCCCTAATCCAGTGTGACTCATGCCCATATCATAAAAGGAAATTAGGACAAAGACACACAGGAAAGACCATGTGAAGACACGGAGAAGCAGCCCATCTACAAGCCAAGAACAGGCACCTCAGAAAGAACCAATCATGATGACATTTTGATCTTGAACTTATAGCATCCAGAATCATAAGAAAATATGTTTCTGTTATTTAAGCCACCCAGCCTGTGGTGACCTGTAATGGTCACCTGTAATGGCAGCCCTAACAAACTAATCCAGGAGAGGAGGCAGAAAGGGCAGGCAAGGAGCTGACTAGGGAGACCCTCGTGTGCCATAGTTAGGAGTTCATGCTTTTATTCAGAAGGTCCTGGGAACTATCAAAAGATTAAAATCAAGGAGAAATATAACAAAATTCATGTTTTAGAAATGTTTAACTTTTGTACTCAATGTTTCCCACTTCTATCCCTGTCTATCTCTTCCATAATGAAAGTAAATGGGGTTGAGGGGAGAATGGAGGTAATTAGTCAGTAGCTGGTTCTTACATATCTGATCAGACATCAAGCTGATATTCGATCTCTGCCTTGTCCTAGTTTCTAATTTTTTTTTTCCTCAGAATAACCTGAGTTCACAGTTCAGACTTCTTCCAGGCCATGAGTCCTGCCTTACTCACCAAATCTCTTTACTACCCATGACCCAGCATGACAATTAGAAAATAGTGGAAAGACTTAAAGAGGCTGCAAAATGAAAGTATTTGTAATAAAGACCCAACACTAAGCTTAACCTGGGGTTCACACCCATCTGGGCATAACTGAAAACATGGGTGATATTTGTGGGTTGCCTAGGGGAGTGAATAGTCTAGAAACACTCATCTGTGCCATTGATCTCTAGTCCAACCCCCTGGATATGTGCCCAGCTAATGGAGGGGGAAACTGAAGAAATCAGTTTCATGGGGTTCTCGTGACAGGTACAGAGGGGTTACATGTGATAGGGTGGGTAGCAGAGAAATTCTCCCCCTGTTCTTCACATTTCACATGGCACAGGCCCTGTGGGGGTCTTGCTCTTTGGGGAGCATAGGTAGATAACAGTGTTGGCGTGGAAATGAGAGTGCTCACAGGAAGTAGGTAGACCCTGAGAAAACTGCCTGTAAACCCATGAAGTATTCTCACCTCCCACCCTCATGCCTGGGGACCACCCGTGACACTTAGAGTAGTGACAGAGCGGGGATTAAGTCTTTGCATGGGGCAGGTCACCAACAGCCAATGAGCTCATGATGCCCAGAGAAACTTGGCTTTACTAGATAAGGAATTACTGGGTAGACATTGAGTATCATTCACCAATTTTTACTGCAGGGCTATCCCTATTCCTTGTTGAGTGTGTCAGTATTCATGCAGCATGCTGTATATCAAGCTATTACATTGCTCCTTCATCTTCTAGGAGGGAATGAAGATAGATGGTAAGACTGGATTTTACCCTCTGTACATAACACGACTTCCTCATATATCTTTTTAACTTTTGTTATAAAATGGCTTGGTAATTAATAATGGCTTTATTTTTTAAATTATGACAGAGTGGGAACAAGGTGCTGCTGTTTCCTCATAAAAATCACCCTCATGACTTTTGGTATTATCCCTCTCAAAGACAGCTGTAAAAATTCACTGGTGTGCTCAAAGACGCTTGTGCAGAATACTCAACAGACATGATAAATTGAGTAGAGTGGGCTCTTTTTTATGCAGGTGGGTGGTGAGGCAGGAATTTCTTACAACTAAAATATATATATATATATATATATGTATAAGTATATCTTAACCTCCTCTCCAAGTAATAAGTAATTGACTCATCTTCTCAACTTCCTATAGCTGAATATACCATGGAACCCGTCCATAGATTTAAGACCACCACTGTTCCTGAATTCACCATGGCTAAGTCTGAACATACACCAATAAGTTTTACTTCTACTGCTCAGTTAGCCTGGTGTGGCAGATTGTATTGCCCAAATATGGCCACAGCAATATTTCTAACCTCACATTCTCTTCTAGAGCCTTGCTACTCTCCCACCAAGAGGTAGAGTTTATTTTCCTACTTCTTGAAACTGAGCCAACTTTGGTGGGATAAATGGAATGTAGTAGAAATAACAGTATGTGACTTCTGAAGTTGGATCAGCAAAGGATGCAACTTCCACCTGGCTCTCTCTGCTTTAATTATTATGTTTACCTTTGGGAATAATTCATCATGCTGTCAGGTAGCCCAGTCTCCAGGAGAGGCCATGCATAGATGTTCCAGTCTATGGCCCCAGCTAAGGTTCTCGGTGGTACCCAGTGACAGAATCAACTAGCAGCTGTGAGTGAACAAGCCTTCAAATGATTCTAGCCCTCAACCTTCAAGCTGACATTAGTGGAGCAGAGCTATTTCCACTGAGTCTTGCCCAAATTTCAGATTCATGAGCCAGCTAAAAGCTGTCAATGTTTTGGAGTGACTGTTACACAGCAGTGGTAATTAGAATGAATGGGCTTATTGCCAATAAAACATGGTTTCTATTGTGCCAGGGATGAGTGCTTAATGTCTTAGTATTGATAACATTGCCTTGCAGCATTTTTGCAGTTCTCTTTGAGGCTAACATTACAGAGTGGGAAAGAGCACAGGCTTTGGAAGATGAAGAACTGGAGTTCAGATCCCAGCACTGCCTTGTACAACCAGCTGGAAGACCTCTGGCTAATTACTAAACTTCTTTATAAGAAGGGGGTGATTTTACTCACCTCATTAAGCTGTTGTGGGGACTAATTGGTGGCCTTTGAAGCACTTAACACAAACTGGTATAAGCTCTTAGGAACTAAGATCTCTGAATCAAGAGAATTCAAAGTTTTAGGGACAGGAAACAACATGTTGGAGAGTGGGTTATTAAAAGCAATATTGGGAGAAACCCTTTCCACCTCTACCCATTGATTCCTGAATTTGTAGTATTTTGGCTGTGGGATTAAGAAGTACCGTTTTTAATGAGCATATTGTAGTCATTGGTTCAGAATGCATAGTCCACTTCCACTTAATAGCCTTGCTGATATCCATAGATTTCATTATATTTTGGTGGATTAGATATCATTCAGTTAATGACAGGTGGTAGCTCAGGTTGTCTCGCCACCTGGAATTCCAAGGTCAGAACTTAAGTCTTTATTTAGGCCCAGCAGCAAGCAGAAGCTGGAGATCTATATAGCATCCCCATTTGCCACAGACTTCAGCACCACTGTATCAGCTGGGTCAGCAGGCCTTGGTGACACAGTAGCCCACACTGCCTCATGGTCCTGCTGCAAACTTTGTTTTGCTCCAGTCCTCACCCAACTCTCAGTTACTCAGCAAATGAGAGAGGGCAGCGTGCTCATATTGGTATATACTGTCTTCAGAATTCAAAGAGATGATTGTGCTTCTTTCTTAATGGTACAAAAACATGTCCTTCACTTTGGAAGGGCTATCCCAGCAAGCCCCAGCCCTGAACCCTTAGAGACTTTTCTAAAGAGACCCTTGAATTTTCATGGTGTTCATGTCCCACATTCTGGCACACATCTGTTTTATTTTGGCTTCTGTGATACTTGTCATGATCTGCTCCTCAGGTTCAGTCAATACAATGGAAGCTCTCTGGGGTGTCAGGAGGGTTGAGGTTCTCCACACTCTATTATGACTAAGAGGAGAAGAGTTGCTCTGGCCCTCTCCCTGCCAGGTGACAACAAACTGCTTCTGGTAGTCCTTGATGTTGATAGGGAGGGGGAAATCTCTTACTTGCTAGGTATGCATATCAGCTGTCAAGGACTGTCTTAATTTGCTTCAATAACTATACCATATCTGGAAGAGCATCTGTAAAAGGAAATCACCACCTAATTGGATTTGTGATCCTCTAGTAGTCATTGTCTATGATCCACTTGCCAAATAGGGAAGTTAAAGGACAGCGTGATAGGAAGCATCGTCCCTACCACTCTCAAGCTTTGATGAGGGCGCTCCTCTCTGCAGTACTTCCATACAGAAAGTCTTGGCTCTCTTTACATGCTGAAACGAAGAAGTAATCACAGAATGGTTAAATCCATTGGGCGCACTGAGAGACTCCAACCCCATTTAACAGCTTATTTCCATAAACTTTCACTAAGACCCTTAGAATTCATTTCAACAACATTTTCCAAATTTCCACTATTATAAGTTAACATTTTTCTACTATTTAGTTCAAACTCAGCTCTATCCTGGTTAGGGTTTTTTAAATTTCCTTCCAGAGCTTTCTCTAGTTATGTGTCTAGTCATGGGTAATTAGGGGTAATGGAGTGGGGCTAGGGGAGAATGAGCATTTTCTTGAAAGGCACCTGCTTCAGGGGATCTTCCAGCAAGTTAATGTCCTTAACAGGGGAAGAAGAGTTTCTTCTATTGGCACAGGATGCAGAGGAAATTGGAGGTTTACGGTTCTCAGATTCTACCCAAGTGTACCATTCTAGTGCAGAAGGTCTCCCTTCATTCCAGTTAAGGCCCTAACATTCACACGAGAGACTTGGAGAGTGTATGAATGTTACTTATATTGTAACTTGCAAACTAGAAGCGAATTCTGAGTTTTTCAGAATTTCAGCTCTCAGTCATACTGATGGTGAAAGTTTTAAGCCTTGAGCTTATTATTTTCTTTGTGTAAGCTCTTTCAGGCAGTCGGAACTAACCAAACCATCTCATCATTCTTGTGCCTTCATTATCACCGTAATAGTCTGCTTCAGAGTCCAGTTGGTTCTCCCAGCCTTGTCTCCTATAGGCGTTCTTCCCCAGTTTTCAACAGATTATACTTAAAATAATTGTGAAAATTAACCATGTCCTGGGCTATCAGTGTTATATTTTCCACTGGTAATGAGTGGTAATGTTGCTCAAGTTCATTCAGATTCTTATTTCTGATCTTTTTCCAAAGGAAAAAAAATAACAAGGTCTACTTAGGAAGCAAAAAAAAAAAAAAAAAAAAAAAAAAAAA
>NW_019154088.1:58410010-58421047 GCF_002288905.1 Enhydra lutris kenyoni
AAAAAAAAAAAAAAAAAAAAAAAAAAAAAAAAGGTTATATAATATATATATAGTATTTAAAGCAGAGAGACAGGGAAACTGTTGAAATGTGTGAAAAGGATTGGAAGAGCAGAAGGAAGAAAAGACATCACCCTAAAATCCGTAAACCGCTATGACTCTGTAATGGAGCCCATTTTCATGTACTTCCTAGCATTTCTAAAGAATGCTCCCCCTACCAGAGCCAGAATCCAGGAAGAGCTGGCCTGCTGGAGTAAGTACCTTCTGGTCTCCTCTACTCTTAAAACCAACAGCTACTAGAACAACTGCCAGTGCTCTCAGAGGTAGAAGTAGAATTATTGTTTCTTTCTTTCTTTCTTTCTTTAAGATTTTGTTTACTTGTCAGAGACAGTGAGAGCAAGACAGCATGAGAGCACAAACAGGGGTAGCTGCAGGCAGAGGGAGCAGCAGGCTCCCCACCAAGCAAGGAGCCTGACGCAGGACTTGATCCCAGGACCCTGATCATGACCTGAGCTGAAGGCAGATGCTTAACCAACTGAGCCACGCAGACATCCCAGAATTATTCTTTCTTCCTCCCACTTTAAAATCTCAGTGACTCCTTTTTGGCAGAATTTAATAAAAAGCCAGTTGCCCAAAGAGTCTGGGAAATAATGATTGTAGAGTCCGGGGGCCATGAGTTTGAAGCAGAGAAGAGAAAAACAGGCAGAAAGCTGGTAGACGATAGATAAATAATCAAAGATAACTGGGTGGAAAGATAGATTCTGGGATGTTGGTGGCATCAAGGAGTTGCTTTAACAGCCCTGAGGTACTCTGTTTCATGAAAAGTAAAGTCCCCATTTGTTTAAACAACTATTTGTATTCTCTGCTGCATTCAGCTGACACAGAATTTGGCAAGAGGAAGTGGAAGCTACCATGCGGAATTAGCAGGACCTTGTGATGCAAAACCTACCTACCGCAGCCCAGAGACCTGGTGACTTTTGTTATGTGGTGGTGAAACAGTTGGCCAGTTTTTTCACCTGTTCCATCTTGAAAAACAAGACACATTCCTATTAAGGCTGCAGTGTTAGGGGAAATGGCAGAAAATCTGATTTTTTGGTATATGCTGATTATTTCTTGTCATTTTCTGCAAGAATACTTTGATAAAGAAACATGAACTCAGGGCGCCTGGGTGGCTCAGTCATTAAGCATCTGCCTTCGATTTGGGATTGAGCCCCATGTAGGGCTCCCTGCTAGGCAGGGAGACTGTTTCTCCCTCTCCCACTCCCCCTTCTATTCCCACTCGTGCTGTCTCTCTCTCTTTGTCAAATAAATAAATAATATTTTTAAAAAAAGAAGAAGAAAGAAATAATGAACTCAAACTTGACCTCATCAGTCAGAAAGCTAAGATGAGAAGGAGTGTGGTACTGCTAATAGAGATGTTTTCTGACCCTGCCTGCAATCTAGATTGGATGAGAGCCCCCTAATTTAGAGGATAACAGAGTTGAAGAAGTCAGTTGTTTTTGTTGTTGTTGTATTGTGTGTTGTTTTTTGTTTTGTTTTGGTTTGGTTTGGTTTTTCCCCCAAACAGAAGAGTTCTAAACTGTAGCAGAAAAGCTGCGTTTATAGTTAATAGATGAGGCTTAGTGCCCCAGGCCTTTACCACGTGCCTCTCCTTTAAATTAGGAGATGACAAGAGTTTTGACTAGGACCCACATTAAAAAATACATTTTATATTGCTACCCAGCACACATATTCATGTACATAACTAAAACAAATGTTTTCATGAAACCGTATTTACACTTACTATCTGTGATGGTGCCTGGTATTTTGTATTCTATCCATCCCATTCTATTCTGTTTATTCTTTAAAATGTGACCGTGACCTATTCAACTGCCTTTGTAATCCAGTAATGAAATATTTTTCACACTACTGGTGTCATTTTCATAAATCCTATTACATTTTCTTCATGAACTTCATATCTTTACATTTCTCTTTGCCCAGCTTAGATTATGGGGTATACCTTTCTGATACCTCCTGGTATCCCCTTCCGTTGTTACTTCTTTCTTGCCATCGTAGTTGTCATAGGTGCTGAAATGCAACTCTTCACTTAGCTCCACTCCCGCACTTGACGGCAGAAATCACACAAACAAAGTGACCTAGCAAGCCTTTGGTGCTGCCCAGAAATTCTTCTACATTTCTTCACCAATCTACTCCCCCACTTCTAATAGATTATTTCATATTTTCTCCTCTTTCCTGGCCTTTGCTCCCTATTTCAAGCTCAGTCAGTATAAATTCCTTGTTATTTCACTGAGAAAATAAAAGCAACCAGAAGAGAATGTGAACATGATTACACTGACAAAGTGAGCAGCCCGCCTGTGTGCGCTATGCCTTTCCTTCTGTAATACGGCGTAACATCGGCCCCAGCTCTCGATCTCATCTCGGCTCTTGCGATTGTCACTCTTCACCTGCACCTTCAGTTTTTAGCTCTCTGCTGAATCATTCCCAAAGTTTCAAAAACACTCTGTAATCTCTCCTTCCTTAATAGAAAACTACCTGGATCCCACATTCTACCCCAGCTACTACACATATCTCTTACTCCTATTACAGCAAAACTCTAGCTCAACTTCATTCTCTGCCATTATTTCTTGAGTCAACCCCAAGAAGGTTTCATAGCAATTTCACCATGGCTTCTTAGGCCTCATTTTCTTCAGCCTGTGAGCAATATTTTTGTATACAATGACTGACTCTTTCTTTACTTGGCCTCCAGAATACTATTCTCTTTGCCTTTTTGTATCATTTCCTAAGTTTTATTAGTTATCTTTCCCAATACTTACCCATCTAATACACCTCTAAGCATTTGTGTTCCTTGGGTCTTGGTCTCACACAGATCATTTGTATAAGAATTTTAAATTATTTTATTCAGTCCCATGGATTTTAATAGTATCACCTTATGTGGACACTACTCCCGTGATGCTTTTAATAATGAGTAAGGTTATCTCCACTTTTCTATACATTTGTTTTCAAAACTCCCTTAAACATCAAACTGGTCCTTTATCTGGAAAATTTGAATGTTTTTTTTTCCCTCAAAAAATGTTTAGGCAACATAAAATTATCAGCCATTTGTCCTCACAGAAATAATAAAAAAAATTTAGAACCCTTGCTATTTTATTTTCTAAGGCATAATTCAACTTTAAGTTCCATAACTGTACCATAAATTGCCATTAGATTGCTAGCAGATTTCTATGAAATATAAATGATTCTCCTAGTTATTCTCAATCTCATGTAAGTATTTTAAAGATTCTGATGAGTTGAGAAGTCTTTGTATTTTAAAATTAACCTCCTCCATGATACCCTGGCATCAACCTCACTGCTAAAATACATTGTCTGTAAAATATACAACAAATGGATTTTACATATAGTGTTATCTCCATAGCACTTGCCCTGGAGTCCTTTTCTCATTCCATCAAAGAAACTGCTCCATAATGTTTACTTTTACACACTCTTTCATCCCAAAAATGTATTTATTAAATGTGGAAAACAGTAGTAGTGGTCATCAGGATTCATTTCTTCTCTATTTCTTGGGCACACCGGAAAACTATACTTCTCACCATCTTGCCATTAGTGAAGCTATGAACTAATTCTGGCCAGTAGATTGTAAAAGGAAGTGACCTGAATCATTTCTTGCCCAAGGCAGTAAAATATCCATGCACAAAGAACCAGTCCCTTCTTTTCCACAGCAGTGACCTGGCAGTCTTGTCCAGTGATGGAGCATAAAAATGGAAGAAATGGAAGCACCCTGGATCTCTAGGCCATTTCTTAAAAGACAGCTCCCTTGGGAAAAGGCCATAAATTCATAGAAGATCTACTGAAAGAAATAATCTGTTGATATATTAGGC
Organism: Enhydra lutris kenyoni; assembly: GCF_002288905.1. Taxonomy (NCBI): domain Eukaryota; kingdom Metazoa; phylum Chordata; class Mammalia; order Carnivora; family Mustelidae; genus Enhydra; species Enhydra lutris. The sequence continues at coordinate 58,413,883 of NW_019154088.1, forward strand.
CATTGTAATGTTTAGTTAATTTGTTACCAAAGTATAACACAACTTCTCCTGACAAATACATTATTCATTTTATGGTGAGACTATATGATTTCTGGTACCTTTTTTCCTTCAGTGGCTCACAGACATGCAGTTTTTTTTCTATAGTCATTATCGAAAAGGGATATTTAAAAAATTCCTTAAGTTGAGAGATAATAAAAATATTTTACAATTTTGGGGCACCTGGGTAGCTCAGTGGGTTAAAGCCTCTGCCTTCAGTTCAGGTCATGATCCCACGGTCCTGGGATCGAGCCCCGCATCAGGGCTCTCTGCTCAGCAGGGAGCCTGCTTCCCCACTCTCTGCCTGCTTCTCTGACTATTTGTGACCTCTCTGTCAAATAAGTAAATTTTTAAAATCTTAAAAAATATATTTTACAATTTCACAAAAGTTGTGTCTTTCAAATAATAAAAAAGTTGTGTTTTATAAATAACAAAAAAAGCTGTATTTTACAAAAATACAACTTTTATCCAACTCTATAGCCATTCTCCCACAGTGAATAATTTATTCAAATAGTATCAATTCCAAATCTGTAGCAGCAGTGTATCCCCCATAAATCTTCCAGTAGAAGATTCTGATGTCATCTTTCTGATGACAGAGATATGCATTTTAGTTTATCATTTCAGCCAACATTGCTGCTGCACAAGAACACACATTTTCCTTTTGATTGCTCTTTGTCTTTCCCTAATAGGTGAGAAAACTTCAAAAGAAAGTTCTGAATATTTATCAAATCTTCCAAAATATTTAAAGTAATGGACTGAGAATTTCATGAACTTAAACAGTAATAAAACAAAAGTTATAGAGGTATATTTTCAGGTTCTACATGCTTGGCACTAACATGTTTTAGATTCTGGGTGTTTTCAGACAAACCATGATGGTTTCTTGCTGGCATCTCAAGATCCCATATATAATTCAGATGAAGTGATCCTTCCTTAAGTCTTTTAGATAATTTCAAGATGTTTTGTCTAACTTTTAGTCTGATCCTCTTGGACTGTGATCATTTTAATCACAGAATATGTGCAATAATGAGTTTATGTAGTTTGTGTTTCTTTAGTTATTACTAGTATCTTTATATCATGTTTTCCTTGCAAGAATCATTTTTTAAAAAAAATTTATTTGACTATTTGAAAAAGAGAGAGAGAGAGCCAGGAACAGGAGAGAAGCAGAGGGAGAAAGAAACTCAAGCAGACTCTGCACTAAGCACTAAGCACAGAGCCTGATGAAGGGCTTGATCTCATGATCCCAAGATCATGACCTGAGCCAAAACCAAAAGTTGGACCCTTAACCAACTATGCCACACAGGCACATCATAAGAATCATTTTTTTTTTTTTTAAAGATTTTATTTATTTGACAGACAGAGATCACAAGTAGGCAGAGAGGCAGGCAGAGAGAGAGAGGAAGGGAAGCAGGCACCCTGCTGAGCAGAGAGCCCGATGCGGGGCTCGATCCCAGGACCCTGAGATCATGACCTGAGCCGAAGGCAGAGGCCTTAACCCACTGAGCCATCCAGGCGCCCCAAGAATCATTTTTAAGACACATGTGTTTTAGATGTTGAGGAGGATGCAGAGAAAGGGGAACCTTCCTACACTATTGGTGGGAATGCAAGCTGGTGCAGCCACTCTGGAAAACAGTATGGAGGTTCCTCAAAAAGTTGAAAATAGAGCTACCTATGACCCAGCAATCACACTACTGGATATTTACCCTAAAGTTACAAATGTAGTGACCCAAAGGGTCATGTGCACCCACATGCTTATAGCAGTGATGTCCACAATACCCAAACTATGGAAAGAGCCTAGATGTCCATCAACAGATGAATGGATAAAGAATACAATGCAATACTATGCAGCCATCAAAAAACCCCCACAAAATCTTGCAATTTGCAACAATGTGGATGGAACTAGAGGGTATTATGCTGGGTGAAATAAGTCAATCAGAGAAAGACAATTATCATATGATCTCTTTGATATGAGGAATTTGAGAGGCAGGGTGGGGGTCATGGGGGGAAGGGAGGGAATAATGGAACAAGATGGAACGGGGGAGGGAGACAAATAAGAGACTTAATCTCAGGAAACAAATTGAGGGTTGCTGGCGGGTGGCTGGGGTGGGATAGGGCAGGGTGGCTGGGTTATGGACATTGGGGAGGGTATGTGCTAGGGTGAGTGCTGTGAACTGTGTAAGACTGATGATTCACAGCTCTGTATCCCTGGGGCAAATAATACATTATATGTTAATTTTTAAAAATGATGGTACTTTGTTGTGAGCTAGTAATTAAAAACATACACACAAAAAAGACACATGTGTTTTATGTGAGGTTTCACTCAATTATAATTAGATAATATAACCCATAAATCCACCTACCCAAGAACATAAAAGTTTAAATACATGATAATACACTGAAATTGAACAAATTAATAAAGGTGCCATAAAGCCTTCTGCACTGGTAGAACTCCCACACCTCCTGAGGGGTACCTCCCAAAGAATGAAAGGTAACTCTACAGGCATTATGGCAACCTCCTTCTTCCTCAGTCCTTCCATTTCCTCTAACAAAGATAGGGAGAGCAAGATAAATCAATCCCAACCCCTTCCTTAATCTAGGATGGCCATGTGACACTATGCTAGCCACTGAGATATATCCAGATGTCCCAGAAAGAAAGCATTCCTTCCAAGATAACACCACAATGGAAGGATTCTCACTTTTGGTCTTTCCTTATCTTTCAGCTTGGAACATAAAAGCAATGCTTAAAGGAGTAGAAGCCATCTTGCCTGAGGCCAAGAGGCTTCAAGCACCAAACCGTAAGTGAGAAAATGCGGACTAAGATCCAGACATGTCTGATTCCAAAATCAGAACGCTCTCATGCCTGTGGTATGCCACGCAGCATAGCTGGGATGAAATGAGTTTCATGGGAAGGAGAGGATTTCAGATGAAAGACAAAAAACCATAGCAATGGAGAGTTCATGAAGGGTAAACTGGGTAAGACAATAGGATTTTAGGAGAAAAAGGAGTTTCCACAATACAGGGCAGCAAAAGGAACCGATGTCCCTAGGAAGTAGGGTTATTTGATGCAGCATCTTTAATATTAAATACGATCACACAGAAACCAACTTGGTAGAATTGATTCGAATTGTGAGCGAAGTTGTAATAAAAATGGAGATTCTTCAATGTTCTGTGTACTGCAGGATTTGTTGGAAGGCAGTGAAGTAAGAAACAGTTTGTTAACATATTTTGACATTTTGGCAAGCTTTTCTATTTGTCTGAAAGGCAAAATTTCAAATGTCCTAATATTAGATCCCTGGATAGGAGCCTGTTACATAACATACATTGTTTTCTTCTTGGATCAAAGCTCAATTTTATTCTCATTTTCTTCCATTTTGTATAAAGAATTTTCTCACTGTAAACAGTATTAGTAAACATTTAACATTATAGTACTGCCCATGAAAAATAATCCAAACTATTGGGCTTCACTGCATAGCATTTACATTTGCAGAAGAGGCATTTTTTTCTATTGAATTTCAGAGAGACTTGTGGGAACAGACTCGGTATTTTTGAAACTTTAATTATACTGGTTTGAATAGAACAGAGGTTCATAGACAAAATTAGTGAGAAATAAAACTTGGAGGTCAGTTGGGGCCAGCCTGTGGTCTAATTGGTCTAACGGAGGAGGCCCTAGATGTGAAGAGGACCATGGAGTTCAGGGTGGGGTTGTGACAATAGCCAGCCTCTAGAATCAAAGTGGAAAGATTTGTAGCTTAGTCAACAAATATTTGTTGAAAATACACAGTTATATCAGACATTTGCATTTCCGTATCGGGAATTACGCTTAAGTTTCCCTGTACTTTACTGAGTATTTCTCAGATGTTCCACAATGTAATAAAATCTTGTTTTTAGTAAGTCTGCAGCCAACTCATAAAAATCTCCTATGCTTGGGCAGGGAGGACCAAACACTGAAGCTCTGTTCTTCCACATCAAGTCAGAAATGAGGAGAAAGAGGATGAGCAAGGCTCTCTATGGAAAATTCCCTGTCATTAGTTTCATGAAGCTAGATATTGAGCACCGCTAATAGGAACACCACTGCTGACCTGCATATCACGGCACACAGGTAGATTTGGAAAGGCATCCAAGCTGAAAACCTCTTGGGAATTTGTAGCTGTTAGTTAGCATTTGGTGTTTTATTCTGACACACTCTCAGACCTGGTCAGGATGTCTTCTTCTGCTGCCTTTACCATTTCATCAAACTCCTGGGTTCTGTGCCACATGCCAAAGAGGAAAACAGAAGCGGAATAGGCATTTCTGGAATCCCATTATGGCAGTTTAAACTAGTGGGTCTGCTTGGAGTTTGAACCTCACTAGATTTAAAGAATTCTCTTTTCCTTTTGCTCTATCTAAAGGTTTCTCAACTTGAACACTATTTTTTTTTAAAGATTTTATTTATTTATTTGACAGAGAGAGATCACAAGTAGGCAGAGAGACAGGCAGAGAGGGGAAGGAAAGCAGGCTCCCCGCTGAGCAGAGAGCCCGATGCGGGGCTCGATTCCAGGACCCTGAGATCATGACCTGAGCTGAAGGCAGAGTCTTTAACCCACTGAGCCACCCAGGCGCCCCCAACTTGAACACTATTAATGTTTGTTAATAATTCTTTGTTGTGGGGACTGTGTGGGCATTGTAGGATGTTTAGCAGTGTCCCTGGCTTCCACTACTTGAAGCAAGTAGCTCTCCCCAGTCCTGTCAGTCAAACATGTTTGCAGATGCTGCCTATTCTCCCCTAGGGACAACATTGCCCTCCCCTCCCCTCTGCCCAGTTGAGAACTACCACCGTACTCAAAGAGTCAACCGCTAAAATATTCCAAATGACTCCGTGGTCCACAATATCAAATAGAACACAGGAATCATACAGAATAAGGGCTCAGAAAAGGCCATTCTGTTTGACAGACACGGAATGAGGAGGCATGATTCTGGCACCATGAGAGGAATATAGACTACAGGGTTTGGGAGAAAGAGATCGCATTTTTTTTTTTTTTTTTAGTAGAAATTGCTTTTCTGCAACTTGGCATAAAGGGAGACAGGTAGGCTGATATTTGACAGGGTTCAGTGTCTTACTTAAAGATGTACTGAACAAATAGATATGCGTTTGTTTAACTCGGGACTTTTCTTCCCCCTTCAAGATAGAGACAGCTAAGCAGGTTTGGGGCCAGGAAAGAGTTAAACTGAAGGCAAATACAGAGATAGGAGACAGAAGGTGGAAGTAGAAGCCCAGGGAGAGTGATGGGAGCTAGAGGGTATCCTGGGAGCAGGATACTAACAGGGAAAACAGAATAACACAGCTGGAGGAATTTGGTATCAGAATTAGACTGTGTGGCTTTAAATCTTGGGTCCCTCATTTATGAGATGTGTGACCTCGGAGATTTTTTAAAATCTCTTAAAATTTCAGCTTTCTCATCTGCAGATGGTGATCAGAGTAACTTCCATCCTTGAAGGTTGCCTCGATATGAAGATGTGATAATGCCTGTGTAGTGTAATAGATACAGCTGTAGAACAGTATGGAGGGTACAGTGGGGCACTGAGGAGCATACAGTCCCTATGTGGGATGGCTTCCACGGTGACAGTGAGGCTCCTTGCAATCCAGGTGTGGTGAGGGTTGATAGGAAGATATGGGCCTGGCCCAGCAGGCAAAGTAGAAAGGAGGAAAAAAGATTAAAAGGCTTAGTCAAACCACAGACCAAGACCAGGCCACTAATCACCAGCTTTCTTAATGAGTAATATGGACACAGGTGAATGCAGAAGGGGAACACAGTGGCTAATTTGCCTGAAGCATTGGCAAACAAGAGAGATCACAGGTAGGGAGCCATAGAAAGTGTGGGAATTGGGTCACCATGGCCAAGATCTTAGCAGGAGAGCAGGGAGGAATGTTTCCGAATCTGTGGCCTAGGTTCTGTCCATATGGCTAACACACTTGTTCTCTTTGGGGGTGGGGCTCTGTGCTACAATCCCAGCCTTTAAAGCAGCATCTCTTCCATGTGAATGCTCAGTAAGTACCTGTGGAGTGAACAGAAGAATTGAAGAGTAAATGAGGGGACTCGATACGCTTTTCCTGTTGTGAAATCTTCTTCTCTCAACCCTTTGAAATCTGCAAAGCAATTAAATTTTACTTTTTATGGTCATTTACAAACTGTGTTGGCAAATCTTACGTATCAACTCGACTGGGACATGGCGTGTGCAGATATTTGGTCAGATTATTCTAGGTGTCTGCGAGGATGTTTTTGGATGAGATTATCATTTGAATTGGTAGACTGAGGGAAGTAGATTGCCCTCCTTCCTGCGAGTGGCCCTCACCCACTCAGTTGAAGGCCTGAGTTAGAAGGAACAGGCTGACCCTCCTGTGAGCAAGGAGGAAACTCTCCTGCCTGACCCAGGAGCCTTGAACTGAAGACTCTCCTGCCTTAAGACTTGAACTGAAACATAGGCTCTTCATGAACCTGCCATATTTTGGACTGGGACTTAACCAGCAGCTCTCCTGATTCTCAGGCCTATGTGCTCTAACTGGGACTATGCCATTGGCTCTTTCAGGTCTCCAGCTCACTTGAGGCAGATCTTAGAAATTCGCAGTGTCTATACTTGCGCAAGCCAATTCCTTTTATAGAGCTTTTTCTCTACATCCTGTTGGTTCTGTTTCTCTGGAAAACTCGACTAATATACTTTTTTTGTCTTCATTCCTTCATCAGACTAAAAATTCTTCAAGATAATGACTTCATCATTTTTTAAAATATTTTATTTATTTATTTGACAGCTAGAGATCACAAGTAGGCAGAGAGGCAGGCAAAGAGAGAAAGAGGAGGAAGCAGGCTCCCTGCTGAGCAGAGAGCCCAATGTGGGGCTCTATCCCAGGACCTGGGGATCATGACCTGAGCTGAAGGCAGAGGCTTTAACCCACTGGGCCACACAGGCACCCCTGACTTCATCATTTTTATGTTTGTTGTGTCATCATATCTTGTTTTAAGTGCCCAAGCGCTATAGACATTTGTAGAATTAAAATAAATTTGAAGGCTATGATAATGAAAAACAAGGTGCAAAGCTATGATATCAGGTTGGCTGGAGGGTCATCATTTGGTGCAGTGTTTCTTTTTTTTTTTTTTTT
>NW_019154088.1:58421147-58433658 GCF_002288905.1 Enhydra lutris kenyoni
GAGCCCGATGTGGGACTCGATCCCAGGACCCTGAGATCATGACCTGAGCTGAAGGCTGAGGCTCAACCACTGAGCCACCCAGGTGCCCCCAGTCTCAAGGATTTTTGAGGAAAGAATTTTTCTTTTAATTTGCAGTCTTAATTTTTGTGGTAATCTAAATTAATAACTTCAATTATAAAGACAAACTTGTCTTTTGGGGTAATAATGCATAACTCAAAACAATTTTGGTAAACTTTGAGCTTCAAAGTCAATGCTTCTCCAAGGTAATGGAATTTTAATTTTTATTAAAAGGTATCACTGTATTATTCAGATTTAAGAATTCAGATTTTATTTGGGGAGGAACCCTGAGCTGACTATCAAGCAAGCAGGGTCTAGCCCTGGCTCTGCTAACAATATTTGACAAATTACTCCAGACCTTAGTTTTGTTATCCATAAAGCAAGGGGTTTGAATTTGATTGATTTCTTAGTTTCTTCCTTAGCATTAAATTTATGTGTTTCTGATGATGTTAACATTACCAGGGGAAGAGGAGGAGAATGAAAATTTTATGTGGACAAGATTGTACGAATTTTGAGGAAGGTGGAAATAGTACCCAGAAAGCAGTGCAAACAGCCATATATCAACTATTTCCTTTAGATTTTAAACTGTACTTATAATGTGATTACTAGGGGCGCCTGGGTGACTCAGTGGGTTAAAGCCTCTGCCTTAGGCTCAGGTCATGATCTCAGGGTCCTGGGATCAAGCCCCGCATTGGGCTCTCTGCTCAGCAGGGAGCCTACTTCCCCCTCTCTCTCTGCCTGCCTCTCTGCCCACTTGTGATCTCTGTCAAATAAATAAATAAATAAAATCTTTATAATGTGACTACTATCTATCAAGCACAGTTCCAGGCATTTGGGATTCATCACTTTAAAAATCAAAATCCCTGCACTAGGAAGTTTGCACTGGGGACATACTTCAGTAGTTGGATAAGTGGGTTAAATAGAAAATAAGTAAATAAATTAATGAATTAGTATGTAGTGTAGAAAAAATATATGCTTTAATGAAACACCATGCACTGTCAGGAGGCTATCCCTCCAGGTTATCTGGTTTTAGTTATTCCTTGTCTTTGAGCAATTTTACAGTTCTGAAAGCTGTAGACAACTGATGGCAATGCAAAGTAATTCTTATACATTGGCATATTCTTCCTGTATGATAGAGGTACAATTGCCTTCTCTTCTCCATATCCCCCCAATTTTCTCCAAGAAAAACCAGTTTTACCTCCATTTGCATGTTCATTTTCAATATTCCTGATCTATAAATTTGTCTACAGATTATCTCTTGAACTGGTTATAACATCTGTACAGTTGTTAATTCAAAAGAGTAGACAGAATCTTTAAAATGTTCATTTTATATCTGCATGGGGGTTTTGGTTTTACCTTTTTCTGAAATTTACCTTTTAATAATGACTAAAGTCCATAAAGGTAAAAGAAACCAGGTTAATGTAGCCAAGAGAGATGAGATGAGACAAGGAGCTGGGTAGCTTTAAATCTGCTGGTCAGGAAAAGCCTCCTGAAGGAGGCCCCCACTGAGCTGAGACCTAAGGGGTGAAATGAGTACCTGGAAGATGGTCATTCCAGGAATAGGCAGCAAAAGGGGCAAAGCTTAATGGAGAATTTCTTTGGTGTGTTCAACCTTCCAGAAGAAGTAAAGGGAACATGGTATAAAGTAAGGACGGTGATGTAGGGAAATGCCAGATGTTTAGGGCCATGAAAGGCCACAATAGAGAGGGTTTTATTCTCAGTACAATTAGGAAAACGCAGGAGAGGAATTATTTGGATTGTTTTTGAAAGAACTTTCTATGGCCAAGGCACTTGAATTGCTGCTTTGAGTACATTATTTCAGTTAGTCTTCATGTTCATTCTATGGAGCAGTGATAATTATTTTCCCCACTACACAGATGAGGAAAATGAGACTCAGAAGGTAAATGCACAACTAATATCTACAAAGTAACGATTATTAGACATCAGTGTAAACAGTGGGTATTTCTACTGTGAATTTTGATTAGGAATTTGAGTTAATACTATTACTGAAACCATGCCAGCTATGAAGGCCGTGGTAAACATATCCAACTTCTATATTGTTTCTATGGGTTTTTATTTGTGTGTATAATGGACCATACAGTATAGCAGATACTCAATTACTGCTATCAAACAATGCCCTTAAGCTGCCATGTTTCTCATACCTACTTCTGATGTCAACAGGCAATAAAAATGCATAGAGCTTACAATTACAATTGCAATACAAATCATGATTGTACAAATCTTACTCACATTGATACTTCACTGTTCAAAGCTCACAATATTCTCACTATTGGAGAAGGGGGAAAGCATTTGGGGGGAAAATCAGCAAATTGGCAAGTAAAATCCCACCAGTGGGATTAAGTTATGAGACTTAGTATCTGCAACCTCTTTAGCTCAGGTATTTCAACTTCTCAGTAGATAATTGGAATTCCTTTCTCCTGATATTCTTATACTTTCACTATTATGATCTGCTTCACTTTTCCTTTCTTAGCTAAACTCATTTTCTGTGGGTTCAACTTAGACACTTTTCCGTCTCAAAATGCAAACAATTTTTAAATTTGACAAGCAAGACATTAGAAACTTGAAATACACTGAAATGAGCCACCATTGATTTCTCAGCAGTAGAATGACTATTTTGTGTGGACAATATCCCTTGAATCATCCCTTGAATCATTGAGCCTGGCCACGTCCCAATTTTTTCTTTCAGCAAAAAAATGGAGGAAAGAAAAAAACTGGGATGACTAGCTAAGCAAAACACAAGCTGTTCAAAGATTAAAGAAGCACAAAGGATATTTCAGGAAGGGCAGTCAACTGGAAGTTTGGAGTCGTAAACTATCAGCTCATTGGATCAGGAAGTTTAGCAATGTGAACTGAACAAGAGAAAATAAAATTAAACCAGTCTTCCTCTGTGTGTGTGTGTATAGGTGTGTGCTTGAATATGTATGTATACACTCATTGTGCATTTTATCTTTATTTTATTTTATTTTATTTAAGATTTTATTTATTTGAGAGAGAAAGGGAATGAGAGAGAGAGAGAGAGAGAGAGCACGTGAGCAGGGGCAGAGGTAGAGGGAGAAGCAGGCTCTCTGCTGAGCAGAGAGCCGATGCATGGCTCAATCCCAGGACCCTGGGATTATGACCTGAGCCGAAGGCAGACACTTAACCTACTGAGCCACCCACGCGCCCCCATTTTACCTTTATTTTAAAGAAATTTTCCAGGATGCTCATGTTTGAGCAGATACCTTCTACATCCACAGAGGCTCTATGAGAAACAAAAATAAAATTAAGCATATTAAAATGTGTAAATATTTCCTCCTGCTGATTTTATTAGCCGAGCATCTTATGTGTACATTTGCTTCTCATTTAGTTCAATAGGTTTCTTTTCTTGATTCTGCATTTTACTTCAGGTTGAGCAGAATGCCTCTGAGGTAAAGACAGCTGATCTCCTCAGACTCCCGGGTCACCCCAGTGAAGGAGTGCTTTTATTCCTTGCTCAAGCTTTAAAAATTCTACTTGTTAAGCCTAAGAGATCAGAATACTGTCCTTAAAAAGCCCTGAAATAGGGCACCCTACATCACATGTGCTCTGCTGATCTTCCTTGGAGAAAAAAACATCAAACTGAATGCTTTTTTTTTTTTGCAAATCAAGCAGACTATGGTTAAGGAAAAATAGTGACTACTCTTCTAACCAGAACTTAAAGACTTTCTTTGACTACCTTATTATACCCATATTGTAGCTATTGTAGAAATTGAAACATCTATATATTTGGAATCAGTTTTAGAGGGAAAAATGTCTACTTGAAGTTTCTGTGCCACCAAACATTAGGGATATAAGAAGTCCTATAACTTCAAGTATCAAATAATGGTAGGAGAACATTCAGGAGAGCCGAAACAGTTGCCTTAACTAGATCAGAAGCTCGCTTTAAAAGGTCGGATCTGGGGGCACCTGGGTGGCTCAGTGGGTTAAAGCCTCTGCCTTTGGCTCAGGTCATGATCCAGGGTCCTGGGATTGAGCCCCACATCAGCGGGGAGCCTGCTTACCTTCCTCTCTCTCTGCTTGCTCTCTGCCTACTTGTGATCTCTGTCTATCAAATAAATAAATAAAATCTTAAGAAAAAAAATAAAATAAAACCAAAGGTCAGATCTAAAAATATATTGCTTATTTTCAAGGTGGAAGTAAGAGTTACAACCCTCATCATCCTATTTTTCTTACACACTGGACATTTAACATCACTGATTACTAACTGTCCTTTCTAAAAACATGTAATGCACTGATGGATTGCTAACATATTTTTTGTGTTTGTAAATTACTCTATGCGTCTTTGCAGGGCCTTGACATTACTTGTGCCCAGCACCTGGTAATAGTTTCTCTGAAGGTAAATGGAACAGAAGGATGGAATTCAATTACATAGAAATATAATAAAGGGAGAAAAAAGGGAAAAAAATGCTACCCTTTCAGAAGCATATATTGGAAAAACATCTTAAGGCCTTACCATTTTGACATGTATTTTAAGGGTTTTTTTAATTGTTAGATTCTCAGTCATTATTTTGAGTTATATCTGGGCCTCCAAATAGCTTTTCCCTGGGACTTTAAATATAGCTTGGAACAGTAGTCCTGCAGTTCATGTTGTAACCTAATCAGGAGCCACAATTGGTGACCAAGCAAAAAACCAGAAGGCAATGAGATGGGACACAAAGACACATGAGGCCCAAGTTGTCTTGGGTACCCAAGATGGCCAGCAAAGCTGTACTCAATTTCCTGCTCCACTAATGAATCTTAAAAAAAAAAAAAAAGGTTATATTATTTATTTATTCATTTACTTGACAGAGAGCACAAGCAGGTGGAGCAGCAGGCAGAGGGAGAGGGAGAAGTAGGCCCTCCACTGAGGAAGGAGCCTCATGTAGGGATCCATCCCAGGACCCTGGGATCATGACCTGAGCTGAAGGTAGATGCTTAGCCGACTGAGCCACCCAGGTGCTCCACTAATGAATCTTGATGGGTCCCTGCCACAGAAAATAAGGATCCTTATCCTACAGCTATCTCTTTTCCACCAATAATCTGTCCTGTTGTTCAGTGATAAATGTCTCAGTACTACCTAGGCAGCTTCCAGAATCCCGTGTTCATCAATATATTTGCCAGAAAAACTTGTTGATTGATAAAGTATAAATATCAAGATTGAACTTAACAATTCAGATTGCTTTCAATGAACCAAATAAACTTAGAGCCTCTCTTATGAGTAAGAGTCATCTCACATGGAGATGGGAGCTTATATTTAGATGGGCTTTAAACTTTTTGAAGCAAGTTTACATTTTAGTCAATCAACTTGATTCTTATGTCAGTTGAGACAATAGAGCTTTTGTTGTAGTGACAAAGACTCCAGAATATCATTGACTTAAAACAACACAAGTGTGTTTCTTGCTTATGCTACTTGTTTATTATGGTTCATCTGAGGAGGGCGTGTTGCCCTATTATCATTCACACTCAGGGGCCCAGGCTAAAGGGCTCTATCTCTGTGCCTCCATGACTGCAAAAATGGAGAAAAGGGATCATGGCGACTGATGTGCTGACCTTTTAGAAAGTGATTTGTGATACTTCTCCTCAGAGGTTATAAGCAAGCCATGTGATCCCTCCAAACTCCAAAGGAAGAGAGAAAGTTTAACCCCGCTCTGTCTAGAAAGAAAATAATTTGAATGCTTAGAAAAGACCAATGGCCACCATACCCCTGTTCATAGCCTTATGGGAAAATATAGCTAGTAAGGCAAGGTGTGGAGACCTGGCCAATTTTCTAAAGATGGAATTTAAAGAAAGAATGGCTAGTTACCTACTTGTGGAAAGGCTCTTTCTGTTTGTAAATATCTTCCTCTCACCATGTCCCAATGCCTAAAATCTCATTCTTCACTTCTTTAGACTGCCCAATGCCTTGCTTAAAAGGACAATAACTTCCTAACATCAAGAGATGATGAGAGGGCTCTTCAAGATGGACATGAAACACACTCATGACATGAGAGTCACACAATTAAGTAGAGTACCTCTAGGCTGATTGTGCCTGAAGAGGTTTCAGGAGGGCAATATGGGATGTGGTGGGGTCAACGGGATGGGGGTTCAGAGGCTCTTTTTACTGAGAGACAGGACAATCTGTATATATTTCCTGGGATAAGACTTCTCTAGGCATTTTTGCAAATAATACACTGTGAAGGAGCTAAGTTATACATCCCCCTTATGTTATAATATTTCTCTGAATTGTGTAAAGTAATGTAAAAAGCAAAATAAGAATTAAATAAATGATGCATTTAGATGGTGAGACTGAGAATTTCCTTGAAATTGCTCTGCTAGCCTTAGCCAAGCAGTTGACCATTCCAGTGAAGGTCAATTTAGATCACTAAAGTTCAGAATTAGAACCAACAAAGAAGAACTGAGTGATAAGATTTGAAGACACACTTAGCTGGAAAGAAGTGGAAGTTGATACCAAAATCATGTTGCATATTATTTGCTTGACACCTGAATGTGCTTTCCTATATTAACAAGTTGCTTTGGTGTCTTTGATCATGAAACTTTTTTGAGTGGAGGCTTTCATGAAGTCTCATATCTGATCTTTTTCTGCTAGTGTTCTTATACTAGCATATTTTCAATCCATAGTTTCTAGGCATCGATTTCACTTAAAAGCTCAAAAGCTCTAATGGAAAGATACAAGTGACTTGAAGAAAGTTATCCATTATGGTGGTAATTTTCCTTGCCTAAACTAAGAAGTGGTAAAATCTATCATAATTTTGAGGGGCACCTGAGTGGCTCAGTCAGTTAAGCGTCTGTCTGCCTTGGGTTCAGGTCATGATCCCAGGGTCCTGAGATCAAGCCCCCATGCGGCTCCCCGCTCCTCAGGGAGTATGCTTCTCCCTCTGTTTCTGTCTGCTGTTTACTCCCCCTGTTTGTGCTCTCTTTCTGTCAAGTAACTTAATTAAATAAATCTTTTTAAAATGGAAAAATTTTGTTCAAGCTTTTCATGAATAGCTGGCTTTGGGCTGATTTTTAAATTTAGTTTATTTCAAATGACTGAAATTTTAAATTGCTAGAGACCTTAAAAAGTTATAATGATGTTTTATACTAATAGCAGTGTTTGGTTTCTAAAAGATATGATAATAAAATGAGTGCCTTAGTCATTAAGCTTTTATCTTGATTTCTAGTTTCTAAATTTGCTAAGCATTTTGTGATAAAGTTTGAAAAGAAAATGCCTAACATTATTGCTTTCCTATTTAAGCTGCATTTTTATTATGGGAGAAAAACATTTACTATCTTGTAAGGTGTTTTGTAAAAGTTAGAATATATTAAAAAGATCCATTGCTGAAAATAATCTTGTTGAGAGTATACTTGAAATATACCTTTTTACAACAGTGATAGCCTTATTCCAAATTCCTGTATGAGACTCGAGAGACATTTCATTTACCCTTCAGACACACCGCCAAATGAAGTTGGAGTCCACCAGGATTTAAGTTTTGGCTTTGCTACTTACCAGCTATTAGAACTAAGCCTAGACATTTACCAGCTCTAGTTGTTATAACATGCATCAAAAGGAAATAATATCTGCCCTGCTTTATCCAGTTTTTGTGTCGGAAAGATTAAACAAGTTTAAGATCATAAAAAATACCTGACACTTCTTTTCTTTTTTTAAGATTTTTTTTTTTTTTTTTTTTTTTTTTGACAGAGAGAGAGATCACATGCAGGCAGAGAGGCAGGCAGAGAGAGAGAAGGAAGCAGGCTCCCCACTGAGCAGAGAGCCAGATGCAGGGCTCGATCCCAGGATCCCGGGAATCATGACCTGAGCCCTGAGCCCTGAGCCGAAGGCAGAGGCTTAATCCTCTGAGCCACCCAGGCACCCCAAAATACGTGACACTTCTGAAGTGTCATAAAAGCTTCAACTATTAATGCCACTATTGAATTATTAGTTTTGTTTCCCTGTCTTTTAATTCACTTTAATTATAATGAGAGTTAAAATATTACTGAAATACTTAGTTGAATTTTGTGGCTGTTGAAAGCCTTGCAGTTTATAAGTATCTACACTCTAGGGAGATTACTCACTATCTTGTTTTTATGTATTCTTCTCTGAGTTTATAAGACATAGTTAACTGTGTTACAGGAAAACAATACCACATTGCTGATTTCATATGCAATTTAGGACCTAAAATATGCATCTCTTGGTAATAATCTCTCTTCCATTTTAGAGTAAAATTTTATTTATTTATTTATGAGAGGGAGAGAGAGATGGTGGGGAGTAGGGAATGGAGAGAGAGTCCAAAGCAGACTCCACGCTGAGTGCAGAGCTGGACGCCGGGCTTTGTCTCATGACCCTGAGTTCATGACCTGATCCAAAGTCAAGAGTGGGAAGCATAACCAACTGTGCCACCCCAGATGCTGCAAAATTTCTTTCTTTATGTGGCACTGGAGAAGTAGTGAGGCAAGCTGGCAGGGGATATAGAAGGTGTGTCTAAATTAGAATGAGGAAGGCCAGGTGACTGGTATGGTGGATTCACTTCACTCTTCACCAGGATATCCATGGGTGATTGAGTTCTTCCCAAACTCTTCAGAAACAAACAAAAAATATAATCCTCAAAGAAAGGCTATTGAATCCAAATAGATATGAAAACATTTCTCAAAAATCAAAAAAGTAAGTTTAATATAAACAAAGAATTTGTTTTCAGATAGATTTTAAAAAATCCAAATCTCAAAAATATTTGAAATGCTAAATGAATTGATAGGGAGAGCTATTTAAATTAAAAAGGTCTTACAGTTTCTCTCTTAATCTTGTAACTGGATTAACAGACTCTAGCACTTAACACCAAATGTCCCCTGGATAAGGACAGGGCCCTACGAAATACGGGTGGCCTTCGTTGTTTGGGGAGGTTTTGTGTTTTTTTTCTGTGAAAGAAAGTTTCTCTTGCTTTTTTCTCCTACCATTTCTTGCTTGTGAGTAATATTTTCTACTTTACTAGAGCAACAAAACAATCATGATGTTCTTTATCTACGGTGCAATGAAATCAAATTAAGGGCCTTTGGTTCCTAATATCACCAAGAATGTCATGCTTCACATTTCAAAGGAGAAACAGATTGCAATTTACAAACACCCTTTCCCCATTTCCCAAACATCTTACTTGGACATCCCAGTAATAAGATAGTCACCACGTGGGTAGTATAGCAAATAATTGAAAGACAGAAAATAGAAGGTGTGTTTTCACTGATGTGTGGGAGCTCTAAGAAGAAAGACCCATCCTCTCTGTATGGGCAGGACTTTCAGACAAAACAATTCTAAGACTTACTAAAAGATGAGACTTATTCTCACATTCAAACTATGAACATATTTAGTATCAGCTGGAGTTAAAGGCAGAGTCAGCCTCCCCTCCTGCATTCCCACAGACAGCTGTCATCAGTTCCCTCTATCTTCTTCTTCCTCGGTGTTTCCAAAGTCAACTTTCTTTTTCCCATCCCCACTTTAGACCTCTAGGTATCCAAGGTCAGGCCCTTCCTGTTTCATTTCTGTCTTAACTCATGCTGTTTCATTCATATAGAATGCCTCCTAGTGTGTCTGGTCAGAGCCTACCTAAGTTCCTTTAATATGTCCTTAAGAAGTATCCAGGCCTGCAGTACCACTCACATATTCACGCTATGCGCCCCCTCTTTCAGGCAGTAGCTACCTCTGTGTTACACTGGGCTAATGACTTTTTTGGATCATTCAATATAGTGCATTTTGACTTCACTGGTATGAAATCATGTACCTCCCTCTGACCAGCCTTTTCCAGTCTCTATTCCTGAACTAGAGGCTTTATTTCTTTCGTAGACCTCCCCCTACCATCATATTACCATTACCTACAACCTGAATTGAAATTACCACCATTCTTTTAATAAATATTAATTAAAAGTGTACTACCTACAAAATCTCATTTGGTTAATTCTCTTAGAAAACTCAACCAAGTGCTTTGCCCAGGGAGGTGGGGTGGGGTGCGGGGGTGGGTTTGGTCTGTTAAATGCTTAAGTACCATCTAGTAAGGAGGGATTATTTGAGGAATCTTCCAGCTTTCTCATACTAGTTACAGAGTAGCCTGTCAGTGGTTCCTTATTGCTTTAGATGATTTGGTATGGGGATAAAATCCAGGATAGTTGTTTTAATGAAAGAATACAGTGTGAGGAATGGGGCAGCGAGATTTACAGTAGAATTACAATGGGGCAGTAGAATTACAGAAAGCAGAAGGCTTTAGGAGAAAGCAGTGGAAGAACAAGGTACCAGATGTTGCATTGTGTAGAAAAGGATAAAGGAGTGGTGAGGACATGCTGCCAAATGAATTGGGAAGGGAGGAGATTTGGAGAGGAGTAGAGAAGGCTCTGCGTATAAATCTGTATTTCTTCACATTTTGACTAGAATTAACTCTAGTCCTAAGAAGGAGGTTTAAGAGGAGAGAGACAGGGGGAGGAGTCAAGATGGCGGAAAAGTAGCAGGCTGAGACTATTTCAGGTAGTGGAGATCAGCTAGATAGCTTATCTAAAGATTGCAAACACCTACAAATCCAACGGGAGATCAAAGAGAAGAAGAACAGCAATTCTAGAAACAGAAAATCAACCACTTTCTGAAAGGTAGGACTGGCGGAGAAGTGAATCCAAAGCGACGGGAAGATAGACCGCGGGGGGAGGGGCCGGCTCCCGGCAAGCGGCGGAGCAACGGAGCACAAAATCAGACTTTCAAAAGTCTGTTCCGCTGAGGGACATCGCTCCAGAGGCTTAACCGGGGTGAAGCCCACGCGGGGTCAGCGTGGCCTCAGGTCCCGCAGGGTCACAGAAGGATCCGGGGTGTCTGAGTGTCGCAGAGCTTACGGGTATTAGAACGGGGAAGCCGGCTACAGAGACAGAGCCGAGGAGTAAGCTCTAAGCTCGGGGTTACCTTGAACCGGTCACAGGCTCGGTCAGCTCGGAGCGCGGCCGGAGGCAGGGTGACGGGAGGAAATCGGCGCTGTTCTCTGAGGGCGCACTGAGGAGTGGGGCCCCGGGCTCTCGGCTCCTCCAGGCCGGAGACTGGGAGGCCGCCATCTTCATTCCCGTCCTTAGGAACTCTATGGAAAGCGCTCAGGGAACAAAAGCTTCCGAAAGCAAACCCAAGCGGATTACTCAGCCCGGCCCCTGGTAAGGGCGGTGCAACTCCGCCCGGGGCAAAGACACTTGAGAATCACTACAACAGGCCCCTCCCCCAGAAGATCAACAAGAAACCCAGCCAGGACCAAGTTCACCTACCAAGGAGTGCAGTTTCAATACCAAGGAGAGGATCGGAATTCCAGAGGAGGAGAAAGCAAAGCACGGAACTCATGGCTTTCTCCCCATGATTCTTTAGCCTTGCAGTTAATTTAATTTTTTTTTCTTTTTCAATTTATTTTTCTTCTTCTGCTAAATTTTTTTAACTTTTACCCTTTTCTTTTTTAACGTTTTTTAACTAGTTTATCTAATATATATATATATTTTTTCCTTTTTATATTTTTTCTTTATTGGTTTTCTTTTTTAATTGTTTCTTTTTTCTTTTCTTTTTTTTTCTAAACCTCTTTTTATCCCCTTTCTCCCCCGTCACGATTTGGGATCTCTTCTGATTTGGCTAAAGCATATTTTCCTGGGGTTGTTGCCACCCTTTTAGTATTTTACTTGCTCCTTCATCTACTCTTATCTGGACAAAATGACAAGGTGGAAAAATTCACCACAAAAAAAAGAACAAGAGGCAGTACCAAAGGCTAGGGACCTAATCAATACAGACATTGGTAATATGTCAGATCTAGAGTTCAGAATGACGATTCTCAAGGTTCTAGCCGGGCTCGAAAAAGGCATGGAAGATATTAGAGAAACCCTCTCGGGAGATATAAAAGCCCTTTCTGGAGAAAAAAAAGAACTAAAATCTAACCAAGTTGAAATCAAAAAAGCTTTAATGAGGTGCAATCAAAAATGGAGGCTCTCACTGCTAGGATAAATGAGGCAGAAGAAAGAATTAGCGATATAGAAGACCAAATGACAGAGAATAAAGAAGCTGAGCAAAAGAGGGACAAACAGCTACTGGACCACGAGGGGAGAATTCGAGAGATAAGTGACACCATAAGACGAAACAACATGAGAATAATTGGGATTCCAGAAGAAGAGGAAACAGAGAGGGGAGCAGAAGGTATATTGGAGAGAATTATTGGAGAGAATTTCCCCAATATGGCAAAGGGAACAAGCATCAAAATCCAGGAGGTTCAGAGAACCCCCCTCAAAATCAATAAGAATAGGTCCACACCCCGTCACCTAATAGTAAAATTTACAAGTCTTAGTGACAAAGAGAAGATCCTGAAAGCAGCCCGGGAAAAGAAGTCTGTAACATACAATGGTAAAAATATTAGATTGGCAGCAGACTTATCCACAGAGACCTGGCAGGCCAGAAAGAGCTGGCATGATATATTCAGAG
>NW_019154088.1:58438658-58454433 GCF_002288905.1 Enhydra lutris kenyoni
GAGACAAACCATAAGTGACTCTTAATCTCACAAAACAAACTGAGGGTTGATGGGGGGAGGAGGGTTGGGGGGGTGGGATTATGGACATTGGGGAGGGTATGTGCTATAGTGAGTGCTATGAAGTGTGTAAACTGGGCCATTCACAGACCTGTACCCCTGGGGATAAAAATATATGTTTATAAAAAATAAAATTAAAAAAAAAAAAGAGAGAGACATTATGAATGATTGATCCTCAGAGAGTTTTCATTGATCACCTAGAATGCCTCATGGACAGATGTACAGACTATGCCCACAGAGTTTCTAATTCAAGTGTGTAGGGTAAGGCCAAGGAATCTTCACTTATAATAATAAGTACCCTAAGTGACTCATACAGGTGGTCCAAGGGCCAATCTTTGGGAAGCTCTGGTAGAAATCATAAGGTTCACTGTCAAAATATGGCTAAGATGCCAACATCTCCTAGTTAATTTGCAGCCTGGCCTGTCCATGAATCTGGTGTTTGTGTAGGAGGAAAATATCTGTGTGGCTTCATGCACAGATTGCTCACTATTCGTATAGCCACCAGAGGTCCAATTTAAGAGAGAGAGAAGTATAATTTTGACATATTGAAATCTCGAGGCCCCACATCTGTTCCATTCAGTAGTACATGTTTTCAGCTGAACAGGATATAGTTTTTCTCTCATATATTTTAAGTTGTTTAAAGTCCAATAGCATGCATAGTTTTCAGTAGTAAAGCCTCTATAGATGTCCCAATGATAATTCATAAAACTTCTTACAAAAGCCAAACATGCAAGTGCAAACACAATCCTTTAGCTTTTCAACTTTCAAACTATATCCAAAGAGCACAATTAAGTCTCTGTGTGGTAATGTTCTCATGAAAAATGGCCGGTAAATACTTCCCATAGATAATTTATTTTAGTATATTGATTTTTTTTTCCTCCTAAAAAGCTGTACTGAAACAACAGCCATTAAGGCTTATAGAGTTTGCAACATCTGGTTATGATTGCAAACAACTGCTCCATTCCTTATTCTTGGGGCTGCTTGTAATACCACTGAGAACACCTTCATTAGCCGCCTACTATTCCCCTTTCAGGTGGCACCTGGGGAAAGGCATGCAAAAGAGATAAAGAAATATCTGAAGGCAAAGCATTATTGTCCATAAATTACTTATGTCATTTACCCACAGAGTCTGCTCCCTGGTGTTATGTTAGAAGAACATTTTGCTTCTGTACTCATTACGTAGGATAGCTGTATCTAATGTATTTAGTGAATTAAGTGCATCCATTTTTAAATGAGAGGCGTACTAGCATATAGTTTTCTACTTAAACAGTTTTGCATAAGTAGAATTCATCCATAGTTATTAGTCAGTTTCATTAGCAGAAATAAGCAGAAATTGACTCTAACCAATTGAAGCTAAACGGTTTTAACAAAAACATGGAAGTAACTCGGGAAACTCCTCAGGAGGCTTGGAAAATGAGCAGGAACAAGGAAATAGCAGGTAGATCCCAGGAACTGCGATGTGAAGATACCACTTCTCTGCCACTGTAGAGGAAAAAGACATGGCTACCACTGTCAGCCTGGGATATGGGGATAGCTGCTGCATGAATGAATGCATCCCACTGTCTCTGATTCTTGTGTCACTCCCAATTTAAAGTGCCAGGAGGACTTTGATCTTGGCTAAGCCTGGATCTCATTCATAAGAGAAGCCTGAATCTGGATTAGCTGGGCTTTCTGGAGCTTTAGTAGGATTCAGGGCCTGCATCCCACCAAGACTATACACTGGAAACCTAGGAAGGGGATTCATACACTGGGTAGTCAAAAAACCCTTGTGTGCACTATCCTTCATGGTAGGACCCAACATGAAGTTTGAATTATGTTTCCTTCAGAGGCTCTTGATTCCAAATGGCCAATTTTTAGCATGGGCTATACCACATCTGAAAGAGTAGAATTAATTAACAAGTCCATACTTTGAGGAAGTAGAGATTCTTCAGAGAACCAGATATTTATGCCTAGAAAGATAAAGTTTATAAACACACAAATGTATAACTGAATAGCATTTTAAAAATATGAATATTTCCATCATTCTTCCATTCCACCTATCAATAAGCATATTCAGTGTTTCCTCTAGACCAGGTACTCTGAGAGCTACTGGGAACTCAGAGTGACTTTAATTCTGTTCTTATCCTCAGTGAACTTATAGTAGAAGATGTACATTGTAAACAGACAATGCCGTAGTGTAGCTGGGGTGCTTTATGAATTCATGTACACAGCATAGTGGAGGTAGAAATATGTCAGAGGGCAAATCTACCTGAGCATAAAGGAAGACTTGAGGTAAATATAATAAAAGGGCACCCGAGTGGCTCAGTCGGTTGAGTGTCTGACTTTTGATCTCAGCTCAGGTCTTGATCTTGGGATCATGAGTTTGAGCCGGTGTTGGGCTCCAAGCTGGGCATGGAACCTACTCTTTTAAAATGGATGGTGGTAAAAAAATAAAATAAAAATAAAAATAAAATGGATGAATGAATGAATGAATGAATATTAAATAAATAAAAGTTAAATGAACTAAGTCTTAGAAAATGAAGGTGTGTTTTCCTGGGAAAGTAGAATGGATGCTCAGCAAAACAGTAGAAATCATTGTATGTTATTTGGAAATGGGTGAAAATGTGTATGTGGGTGGCTATTGGAGGTGAGAGCAAGGAGCACCAGAATCATGAAATAAGACTGGAGAAGTGGAGTCAGAATAAGGAGAGCCTTCCCAAATAAGGAATTTGAAATGATCAGGTATGCAATAGAGAGTCATTAAAGGTTTTTAATCAGAGGGGTATAATATTTTACTTTTGTGCTTTATGTTTTATGGAATATTTTACAAAGGTTGTTCTGATGTGAAGAACGCATTGGAGAATGTAAGGTAAGACAGGAAGATCTGATAGATTTTATTAATATCTCAGGGAAGAGAAGAAGAGAGCCAAAGAGAGTGAAATTGAATTATTAATTAAAAATGGGAGGATTTGAGAAATGAAAAAGAATAAAAAATTGGCAAGGCTTACCACTAGCTGCAAGTAGGGAGTGAAGGGTGGGGAGGAGGAGGATGCTGGGCTAACAGCCAGGCTTTGGCAGAGGTACGAGGCGCCAGTGGAAAAACAGTAGATTTGGTGGGAAAAGAATGGACATCTAATAAATTGGATGTGTACAGATTTGAAGTGCAAGAGAGATATTTTAATTAGAAGTATCTCGATTAATCACCAGGATGAGATATATGAGATCACCCTGGGAGAATATGGACATTAAATACAAAAGAAGCAAAAAATAGAGCATAGAGGCCATACCACATTAACATTTTTTTAAGATTTTATTTATTTATTTGAGAGAGAGTGTGAGTGAGAGAGAAGGAGCGGGGGCGGGGGTTGGGGGTGGTGGGCAGGGGCGGGATGGGGGAGAGGGAGAAGCAGATTCCCCACTGAGCAAGGATCCTGACTCAGGGCTCAATCCCAGGACTCCAGCGTCATGACCTGAACTGAAGGCAGGCAGCACTTAACTGACTGAGCCATATATGTGCTCCTTCACACCACGCTAACATTTAAAGAATTGACACAAAAAGAGAATTCTGCAGTAGGAACGAAAGAGGAATGATCAGAGAGGTTGGACAAACCAGAAACAGTGGCAACACAGAATGATAGGATAGAGAGAAACTAAAGAAAAATGGCATGACCAATAACATATTAAACTGAATTTTTTTCATTGTAGCAAGGCCCTCAGTAGATGAAGTAATGTCTTTTTAAACCCCACGGGGCACCTGGGTGGCTCAGTCTGTTAAGTGTCTGTCTTTGGCTCTGGTCATCACCTCAGGATCCTGGGATCGAGCCCAGTTTCAGACTCCCTGTTCAGTGGGGAATCTGCCTCTCCCTTTTCCTCTGCCCCCCCCAGCATCATATTTTCTCTTTTTCACACAAATAATTAAATAAATAATCTTTAAAATAAATAAATAAAAATAAACTCCAGACTGCCCAGCATTTCATAAAATACCTGGCACATAGTAGATGCTCAGAAATCCTCTTTGGATTGAAGTATAAACTATGCTTACTGCCAGAGAAGGCATTGGGGATATAATACCACCCAAAATGTCCCTTCAGGGAAGCCCACATATCAGTAAGTTAGTAAGAATACCCTGAGCTGAAAGAGTTGTGGGACCATATTGCTACCTTCCAATAAAGGGGCAGAACTGTTGTCAGCCGGGAGTACAGTCAGAAAGTGACTCATCTAGCCTAAAGGAGCATCTATAACTGCCAGTTAGAAAAGTTAGAGAATACAGAAGGGTGGAACAAAGAGGCAACTGGCCAGAGACCTCACAGAGTTCAGGTTCCAGTGAGACACAGGCAGAGCGCCCTTCCCAGAGTCACGGTAATTGGTGGCTGTAATGTCTTTAGTGGCAGGCATTTTCCCGAGTATCTTGCAGGGACCTGAAGCTTCCTTGGTGTGGTGGTTGATTAAGGGTATCAGAGTGAACTTGGAGTATGTTCTGACGCCTAGGAACACCTAGCAAGGGCCCTCATATAATGACTGATCATCCCAAGGAGGATTTATGTGTGACAGATACAGCACAGAAGACTCGCTGGGGATCTGGACGATTTCTGCGATGTGAGAGGAAGGCAAGCTAGACACTGCCAGAGCAGAGGAGACACTCGCTTCAAGTGTTCCACTAATTCCTTAGTTGGTAAATGACTTGCTTCCTTAATGAGGAAGGAAACTAATGTGAGAAATCTATTGTGGAAAATATGTTATTTATAATATTTAATTTTGCTTGTGCTAAACGAATTGTGGAACATGAAGTCTTCTCAATCTATAACCTAGGTCCATTTTGTTAACATATCTTTTGGTTATGAATCCTTTCTGGTATACAGACATATGGATATGATATAGAGATATATATGGAGAAAGAGATAGATACATATATAAATATTAATATACACATAGGTGTGAATATAGATATGGATGTACAAATGGATATGAAAATGGAGATAGAGATGTTTGAACTAGGGAGGAGCTGCCTGACTTTTGCAAGATGGATTCAGGTACCTAGGGACACTTAAAAATAGGTACATAGTACTGTCAAAATGTTTACTTCATATTATGAATATTTACAAATAAAATAACACATGATTCCTGAGATTTATTCTGAAATATTATGGGAGAGAAAATAGGTGGGCACAGGGTCAGTTAAAACTAGCTAGTTATGAGTTGATCATTGTCAAAACCAAGGGATGGATATAGAGGTGCTGATTTTTTTTTTAATAAGTGATTTTTTTTATTTTTTATAAACATATAATGTATTTTTATCCCCAGGGGTACAGGTCTGTGAATCGCCAGGTTTACACACTTCCCAGCACTCACCATAGCACATACCATCCCCAATGTCCATAATCCCACTCCCCTCTTCCAACCCCCTTTCCCCCAGCAACCCTCAGTGATTTTTTTTTACTACTTTTGCATTCATTGAGATGTTCTTCCACAATTAAAAGTTGTCAAAAAGTGAAAGTTTATTTCTGCCTCAGAGTGCTATATGTTAAAATAGCATTTAATTAGGCACTAAACTGCATAGCTGAGATTATTAAATCAGAGAATGTTCGAAGGGACTGTCAAAGAGAAGAGGGACTGGAAGCCGGATGTTGAAGGTTGAGTACGTTTTGGATAGGCAGAGGAGTTGGGAGGGCATTTTAGGCAAGGGAAAGCAATGAAAAAAGGAAAAGAGATACATCATTGAACAATTTATAATAGTAATGGATGAATAATACAAATATCAAATTAAGGAGATAGTTCTGAACTGTGAAAATCCTTGAGTGCTAAAAGGTTTAATTTCTTACCGGCATAGTAAGAAGTAGGAACCCACTGACAGTGTTTTTTTGTTTTGTTTTTAAGATTTTATTTATTTGTCAGAGAGAGAAAGAGAGAGAGAGAGAGAGAGAGAGAGAGCACAGGCAGACAGAGTGGCAGGCAGAGGCAGAGGGAGAAGCAGGCTACCTGCCGAGCAAGGAGCCTGATGTGGGACTTGATCCCAGGATGCTGGGATCATGACTTGAGCCAAAGGCAGCCACTTAACCAACTGAGCCACCCAGGTGTCCCCCACTGACAGTTTTTAAGAAGAGGAATAAAGAGGAAATTTATTTTAGAGATAAATTTTATTTCTATTTACAAAATAAAAATAAATAAAATTGATGTCTATTTATAAAAATGTAAAAATATTTATAAAGAAGTTTATTTTAGAGAAGACTAAACTGTTATAAGACAATGAGGAGTGGACAGCCTACTAGCAGAAAGTCCTGCTAAAAAGCCATTCAATAGCCCAGGGATCATGTAAAAACCAAACAGTTGTGGGACGCCTGGGTGGCTCAGTTGGTTAAGCAGCTGCCTTTGGCTCAGGTCATGATCCCAGTGTCCTGGGATCGAGTCCCACATCGGGCTCCTTGCTCAGCAGGGAGCCTGCTTCTCCCTCTGCCTCTGCCTGCCATTCTGTCTGCCTGTGCTTGCTCTCTCTCCCTCTCTCTCTCTCTGACAAATAAATAAATAAAATCTTTAAAAAAAAAAAAAACAGTTGTGATGGTTGGGAAAGGAATTATTAGATAAGAGGGAATATTTGAAGCAGGAATGAAATGATGCAGTGACTGTCCAGAGGTGAAGCTTAGGGATGCTCAGAGTACCAAAGTAAAAAGAACATTAAAGATAATTAATCAAATTTTTATTTACAATAAGGTAATTTTGGCAAGAACTGGGGATTGGATGTAAGGTTTTAAAAGGTGACATGTTCAGGTATTTTTAAAGATACACCTCTATTTAATTTTTCCAAACTGGTGTTTTAGAAAGCCTGATTTTCCTTCCCACTCCATTTTTCATCAAATAGAGAGCAACATCTATAGCCAATATTCTAAACATATGCTTTATAGAGGTAGGTATTCTGAATAATACAAAAGTAAGTATGCAAGAACAGGGCTACTCTGTTCAAAGTTATACTTTATCCAGCCTCCAAAACTGTTAGAAATAAATGCCTATTGTTTAAGCCAAAAAACAAAAAGTTATACTTTCCTGTGTAGACAGGAAAAGAAAATCAAATGTACATTATAACACACAACACAATAAGTCAATAGTCATAAAACCCCACTCTCCACTCATTTCATAGGAACGTAAAGAACATCTCAATTCTCACTTAATGCATCTGTACCTCTATCTGAGTTTATTAAGACGAAGCATAAAAATCAAGAAGCCACACTAAAAACCAGCATTAAAATGCCCAGGTAAATTCAGTTTGGTATTTGTGGAACTGAGCATATTTTATTCTAATAAGAAGCAGCTTAATGCAGCTCAGGGTCTGAACAAACACAGTCCTACGCAGAGGATAAAGTGTGAGAGTGACAAGATGCCAGCACATTATGACAGTTCCTGTGCCGCCTGACCTGGAGCTTTTATGCATTTTCTAAAAGTGCGTAAAAAGCAAATTTTATCAGTGCTTGCAGCCCTTCAACCCTCCATTTTTAGTTTTTATTACCCACAATCCCACGGGCTCTGGTAAAATATCCAACTGAAGTTCATTAGTTAACATTTTAAAAGGACACGATTTTAAGATGCTCCCCCAGGTGTCCTGATTTCAGCAGTTTTGCTTCATATGCCAAGTAGCAGACAAATCACTAGCCCTGAAAACAGCCAACACCACTATTATTATCAACAATGAAATCCACCCACAAATCGAACCAGTGCCAGCCAGCCATTCTGCACTGCTGACAGCATCGTGGGGCTTTCCAACGGTGGGGACGTGGAAAGCAGCTGTGACTTCCCTCACTACATGCAGATGGTAAGGGGTTCGACTGCTTTCATTGGTGCTCAGCAGGACGGGTCCTGATGGGAAAGTGACTTCCACAGATGTACGCAGTGAGGCAGCGATGCAGCAGTTAGTTCCAGATATTAGTTATAAACTGGTCTTTTCATCTCCCACCTGCTTCTCTGCCTGCGTTTTCTTTCTTACATCATTGCATTACCATCTACCCAATGGTCCAAGCTAGAAACCTCCAGATTGGCTTTATTTCTCCACATTTCCCAAACCCACAGTCAGAAAATCTCCATTCCGTCCCCTCCTCTGCCTCCACGCAACTCCATCCCCTCCACACTTTCGTCCTCCCATTTCCCTCTGGACAGTTACTAGAGGTCTTTTTTTTTTTTTTTTAAGAGTTTTTATTTATTTATTTGACAGAGATCACAAGTAGGCAGAGAGGCAGGCAGAGAGAGAGAGGGGGAAGCAGGCTCCCTGCTGAGCAGAGAACCCAATGTGGGGCTTGATCCCAGAATCCTGGGATCATAACCTGAGCCGAAGGCAGAGGCTTTGACCCACTGAGCCACCCAGGCACCCTGTTACTAGAGGTCTTAATTAGGCTTATGTTTGGCCATAATTAATTGCCAATACAGGGTTCTATCTTTAATAAATGGTTAGATGACACAGATTTGTTATCAGAAATTTTAAAAAAACTATTAATTTAGAAATTAGAAATAAAATTAACAATTGGAATCATTTGGTGATCATTAAGCACCATATGGTA
This sequence comes from Enhydra lutris kenyoni, assembly GCF_002288905.1. Lineage (NCBI taxonomy): Eukaryota > Metazoa > Chordata > Mammalia > Carnivora > Mustelidae > Enhydra > Enhydra lutris. Next base: position 58,447,232 of record NW_019154088.1, read on the forward strand.
CTTAAATTCAGATTCAATATTCATAGGGCTGATGGATAATTTTTTAAATTAGATATTCAAAATATTCCGAGAAATACTAATTTCTTATATAAAAGTCTACCACTATACTGGTAAGTAGCTAAAGGAGGATATAAGGATTCTCTTCTTCTTTAAAGGCATGTCCCAGATTCCCACATTCTTCTCTCAGTACACATTTGCAAATGTTAGAAATCTGAGTTCTTAAGAGATTCATATTCAGAAAATTAATATATCATCTTCGATTTTAAATTTCGAGGTTGATATGCACAGGGAGCTATTTCCTTTTCTGCCACAGAAGCAAATTATTTCTCCCAAAACCTGGGCTCAGTGTTTTGGAGAATTTACTCAAATCTAGTCTATGAGCAACAGCTTCCATGGGAGTTCTATTGATTGCCCTGTCCCTCTCCACCAAGGCCACTGTTACCAGCCTTGTTAGGGGGCTGCTGGCCTATTGCTACATGACAAACAGTCACCTTGGAGACACAGCAAGAGCAGCTTCATCCATGCCCTTTTCTTTAGTTCTTCACTTTGAAAGCCACTTACACTTGAATGTATTATTTAACATGGTGAAAAATGCATTGCTCTTCCAAACCTTCATAGCTCAAATAGGTTTAAAAAGCTCCGGAAACCTTTCTAAAGCTAAAATAACCCTGCCCTTGGAAGAAAAACACACAGTGTTCATATCAGGATTCTCAGCAGTGGGCCTGGATGAGTAAAACAATTAAACAAACAATTTTATGAAACTGGTGGTTTAACCACCCCCCCACTCACCCAAGAAGCTTAAAAGGGCCTCATATGTCATAAACCAATTATCTTCCCATCATCCTTGAAAGAAATACAAAATTGCTATAGCCATAGCCTCAAAGGTAGTGTTAAATCCTAGACACACGATAACTGTGGCAAAGATGGGAAATAACTTGATCCAGCTTAAGGCACAAAGACTAAAATAGAGTTGACCAGATGTCCAATTTCCTGACAAATGGAATAGAATGACCCAACTGACTGAATTCAGAGATTTCCAATTCAATTAGGTCATTTAAACAAGACCTAAAGAATGTTTATGTAATGTTTCAAAACACCTTGTTAGCTATAGACTTGAAGCACAGATGGGAAGAAAGAAAGGGGTGTGGTGTCTCTGCATTATGCCAGCTTCTCCTTTCTGTGTGATTCTGGGCCAGGGCTGACCACCAGGGAAATCTGTGGGAGTAACGGACTCTAGAAGTGAGTCAGAAGTTTTGTCTGACTTGGCAGGTCAGAGCAGTGTCGGAGGCTGGTACAGTTTATGCACATTGTTGGAGATATTCTGGTTCACCTTGTTGGCTTATAGCTGATCTCTTCCCTGGGCTTTTCTAACTCCTGGGCCAAGTGCATTTGTAGGGTTCTAAGAGTGTTACCTTCTTCCGCATTCCCATGCATCATCAAAATTATAGGACTCAAATGGAGGTGGTGACAGACCAACTCAGTTTCCAGCTTATCCTCCCAAGAGTCTAGTTTGCCCTTGCTCTCCTCCACTTCATACTCATCTCTCCTTTCCCACTGCGCACTCATTTCAGGCTGAGCACCAGATGCAAAAGCAACAGGCATAAATAAATTATTTAACCAACCTCCACACCTGTACAATGTCAAGTCCCTCTAATAAATCGCTTGTTCTGTCTCATTCCTGATGGTTTTGCTGTTCTGACCAAGTCCTGGGTGACACAGAAGGGATGAAAGGCCCTGTGACAGGTGCATTCCTATACACTGTTTGATTAAAATCTCACAAAACTTTATTTTAGGTAAATGGTAAGGAAAAAAAATAGATGAAGTGCCTAAAACCACAGAAGTTTCTATGGCATTAAATTCAAAATTTGTATATTTTCTTTGTGTCACATAGCTTGATGAAGTCTCCTTCTTCCCATTCAAAGCATATTGAACATTGAGCTCAAGAATTTTGGTGACAACGTAAAGCATTTAGAGCAAAGAGGCAAGCTAGAATGGTAGGGCCAGAAGGAAACAAATGGACTAATATGCAGCAGAGCTGAGACACAGGAGGTAAATGTAAACTTAAGGGTCTGGAAATAAGGTCTTACTTTTTAGGCACCAAAGACTCAACAGTAAGATTTTCCAGGAAGCCAACTCTTTACAGCATAGAGAAAGACTTAAAATTTGGGCAAATAAAAAACCAGAAGAGAACCAGAGGATGCCAAGTCCAGAGGTTAACCAACGCAGAGGGTCTAGAAATTTAGAAACCAGGAGATCAGCTTATGAGCACCTATTTTACATAAGGTAAATTTGGGTGCCATGTAACTCAAAGAACAGAGAGAAGTTTAGAAAAAAAAAAAAAAAAAAGCAAACCCATAGTTGAGAACCAGACTGCAGGAACTGAAGGAATTGGAAAAATGTCCAGGAGGACAGATTCAGAGAATGGTCTTTTACACAAGGTCTGGGCTTTCTGGAGCCCATCTTGTTCCAAGCCCATACCTGATAATGAGAGTTAGGTACAAAGAGCAAGATGAAGAGCCAGTTGGTCATGAGGATTCAAGCTCAAAGCCAGGTTAGAGGCAAATCAGGGTTGCCTGTTGATATCAGACATCAAAGCATTTGCCTTGAGATTCTGTCCCTCTTGCCAGAAGACAGGTTGGGGCCACCAGTGCTGTACCATGAAGTCAGGTGAGGTTCCTACAGCTAGGAGGAGTCATGGAAGCAGAAGTGGGTGACAAACTGCGAGGCCTGAGAAACAACTGGGTGTGACCAGAAGTATAAACTATAAATAAAATCCTAAAATTCAAAATGGATAATTATTAAGTGGTTTACCTGAATTTTATTTATGTATGTAATACATACTTATTATGTATGTAATTATATATATACATATACACATACATAATTATTATATATTTAATACTTGTATACATGTGACATACATCATATAGGGAGATTATATATGCATTCCCTATTTATGTAAAGAAGCTATTTGACCCCATTTTCATGACAATTATATTTAGTAGAGTTGAGTATAGATTAAACTCTGTTCAGAGATTAACTGAAGGTTCTCAAATCAAAGAACTATTCCTTTTTCCTAGAATGCTTACACTGGGGTAAAAATAATTTTATAGACATTATTTACATAAGTACTACTTTTCCTTCATGTAGTTACAGAGATCAATTATCTCATATTAAGTTGTGTTTTTCCAGTTTCTTGAAACTTTGTATTTTTTTGCCACAGACATGTAGGTAAATAATTATTTTGACTAAACATGGCTTTGAGGTTATAATACTTCTGTAATTCACACAATGGGAATGCAGAACTAATAAGTCCATAAATGTGCTATATAGCTCCTGCTGCCCTCTCCCCATACACAAACTTTTATGTGTACATATGCACGTGTGCGTGTGCGTGTGTGTAGATGGATGATAGATCAACAGATCATTCGGTCTTGAACACAAGAGAACTCTCACACAGCTACCTTTATAGTATGAAAGGAAATGATTGAAAGCAGTAATGGCAGCTTTCTGGCTTTTTAGATTTTTAGATCCATTGCTTAACATTAAAAACTTCCATAAATATAGATCTTAGCAACTCAGCTAGGATAAAAAATCCTAGTCCACAACATGATAAAGTTTGCAAAAGGAATTGACATCAGTATTATTGGCCTAGGTCCCATTTTGGTAATGATTCATTTTAATATCCTCTGTCTTGCTAAATTATTACACTACTTTTATTCGCTCACTGTGTCCTAACCAGCAAGAAAGCTATTAACATGATATTCATGCATGTTCCTTTCTCTAGATATTCTATTTTCTGTTCCCCTTCACTAGAGATAACAGCTTTAAAATGAATATTAGATCATTATACTTTTATCTATGTATAATTGTAATCCATTTAATCCGGACCAGGAAAACCTCTTCTCCAGTTGAGCTATGAGCAGAGAGAAATTTCCAGGTTTCTCAGTCCTGAAGCTTGGTGTAACAGTAGAGAATTGGCCTAAGCTGATTTCTAGAGGATATGTGGAGATAAATCACATCGTGGCCAGCATAATCCATTATCCTCAGACTGGCTGGTAGATCAGACAGAAGTATTGTTCTCACAGCGAGTTTCAGAAAGAAACATTTATAGTAAAAGTTCTCATTCCCATGAAGATCGTTTATATTACAATTTGAAAGAAATATGTGCGTGTGTGTTGTGGGGGGGTGTTGGTGACTAGCTGCTATGCACCAAAAAGTACTCATCTGACCTAAATCAATTTCAGTTATGTAAGAGGTGCTAATTTAAGCTACTAGGTGTATTCTACAAGCTGGGTGTTGGTACCAGTGCTTGAGAGAGTTCTTCCCTGGTGCAGCATTAAGGGGATGCTTTGACTCTACAAAATTGAAAAGAATAATAAAACTAAATAAAAAGTAGTCTGCAGGGGCGCCTGGGTGGCTCAGTGGGTTAAAGCCTCTGCTTTCGGCTCAGGTCATGATCCCAGGGTCCTGGGATCGAGCCCCACATCGGGTTCCCTGCTCGACGGGGAGCCTGCTTCCCTCTCTCTCTCTCTCTGCCTGCCTCTCTGCCTACTTGTAATCTCTGTCAAATAAATAAATAAAATCTTTAAAAAAAAAGTAGTCTGCATTTTATTAGCACCATTAATTGGTAATTCCTAAAACATCGATGATAAATATATGTCTCACAAGGTCTTTTTGTTCATCTAAGTTCTAAATATATTCTACATTATTGTCTAGCTTTAATTAAAGATGTGTAAATAATATATATTATAAATAGATTTTATTTGTTTCCAATTCAAAACAGTAATAAAAAAATATAAACTGTAAGGTATATTTTTCTTTGGTAAGTGCAAATTTTAGTTCATAGGTAAACTGGCTTACTGAATATGAATAATTATTTCCAATTAATTTTTAGTTGTTTATTTGTTATAAAACTAAAGAAAGAATCTGGAAATAGTTATTTTTGATTATTACATTATTATCATAAGTATTTTTGCCCCACAGAGGAAGAAGGTGTTAAAAAAAAAGTGATTTCTTTAGAGATCAAATACTAAAATAAGCAAGATTCTGAGACTGTGGTGTGTACAGGGTGTCAGACAATCACTCCAGAGACAGAAAATTGAACCAGCTTGGAAAGGGCCCTAAGAGATATAGATGTGGTCAGTTCTGGATATGCCATGAGAAGGTTATCATGTTTAATAGTTAGCTTGTTCCAAATGATCAATAATTTGATTTCCTTAAAAATAATCTTAAGGGTTTCTTAAAAAGATTCAGATTTCTTAAAAAAAATAATAATAATAATCTTCACTCACTGCATTTCAGTGTGGGGAACAAAGCAGAGCTAGTCCTCCCTAGTAGCCCAGGCTAACATTTCGGATTGAGGGCAATTTGCATGGTTGCTTTGTGAAGACCATCTAGTATGGTTCAAGGATACTCTGAAGCCCAGAGAAGAAGGTGGAGAGCTGCCTACTCACCCAAACCCTTGATAGAATGCTGATTGAGTGGAACCAAGAAATCCAAATGAGTTATGACCTCTGTAATTTTCATCTCCATCCCTTTCATCTCCATCTCAGCTTGATGTCTTTCCATTTTTTTTTTTTTTTCTGGAGCAGAATATATACTTAGTCACTAATAAGAACTAGGCTTCGAAAAACAACTGTGTTTTTTTATTAAAGATTAATTATCAACTTTGAATGAGGGTATAAAAATGCTGGGCAGGGAGCACCTGGGTGGCTCAGTGGGTTAAGCCTCTGCCTTTGGCTCAGGTCATGATCCCAGGGTCCTGGGATCAAGCCCCACATCGGGCTGTCTGCTCCGTAGGGAGCCTGCTTCTCTCCCTCTCTCTCTGTCTGCCTCTCTGCCTACTTATGATCTCTGTCAAATAAATACTATAAAAAAAAATGCTGGGCATTCCTGCCACACAAAGAATATAAAAATAGAGCCAATGTAAGGTTCAGAAGTTTTTCACTTTGTTTTTGATGTTGCTTTATTTCATGATAAGTAATCTGTAAATACAGCCACTGTTGGTAGCCTCATAGATAAGCATGGCTACTAGGATAATCCCAAAGCATTTCATTTATATTTACACGTACATTTGTGTATAGGAGTGTGTGATATTTTAGGAAAAAACAAAATTCAAATGGGAATCATGATCATCATTAAATAGAGCAAAACTTTCTTTTATTTGGACCCTTTCTTTCATTTTCTGTGCTCCCTATTTCTATACATGAGTACAACAAGTAGAGAGATGATAAAAAGTCTTCTTAAAAAGGATCTTTTCTCATGTATCACTCAAGGTTCAGCATATTGACTTAGTGTTTATAGCAAATGCCATCTTTAACCTTAATTTTTCACTAATAAAACAAATCAATAGGCGGTAAAGAAATACCTCACCAAAGGTGAACTAGCACACTCCTGGTAGATAATATGCCGTGGAGATCATATTTATAGATATTAAAAACACAGCAAGGAGAATGACACTTTCTACCCACAGTCTAGCACGTTTTTTAATAGTCACTATTTTTAGAGTAATGTCTCTCTCTCGGTGACAATGGAAAGAGATTTACATATTAATCTGTCTTTAGACCAAATTTGGATAAATAATTCAACTGAAAGTTTGTTTAGGTTTCAACCTTGTCACATTTAATCATCACAAGAGCAAATATTATGAGAGAAAATTTGAGGTTACTTAAAATTTTTTCACTTAGAAAATATTTCCCTGTGTATTTTCTTGCATGTCTCTCATTTTTTCTTATCTCTTGGCATTACGCCAGCCCAATAGGAGAAGCATCCTACCCAATTACATAGGATTCCTTATGCAATGCTAGTGTCCAATTAATAGTAAGGGCATTGCCATGCCAAAATGACACTTGCAGAGTTCACAGGTTACCATCCATTGAGCAAGTTGCACCGATCCTGGACTGTGCTTCTCCTTTTGTCTCCTGCTTCTGCCTTTCCTTGTCTGACCTCACATACCTTCTGTTTACCTTCCTACTACATATACACATAAAATGTGGTGCTTCTTTTCAAAGCCCCCCGGTATTTCACAGCTGCCTCTTATTCCTCACTGTAGTTTCTCCTTGTTGAAAACTCATTATTTGAGGGGGAGGAGTCAAGATGGCGGAGAAGTAGCAGGCTGAGACTACTTCAGGTAGCGGGAGATCAGCTAGATAGCTTATCTAAAGATTGCAAACACCTACAAATCCAACGGGAGATCGAAG
>NW_019154088.1:58464433-58471836 GCF_002288905.1 Enhydra lutris kenyoni
TATTCCTTATTTTCCACAAGTAAGTGAAACCATATGATAATTGACTCTCTCTGCTTGACTTATTTCACTCAGCATAATCTCCTCTAGTCCTATCCATGTTGATGCAAAAGTTGGGTATTGATCATTTCAGATGGATGAGTAATATTCCATCATATATATGGACCACATCTTCTTTATCCATTTGTCTGTTGAAGGGCCCCAATGTTCATAGCATCAATGTCCACAGTAGCCAAATTATGGAAAGAATGGAGATGCCCTTCAAAAGAATATAGTTTTTACAACATTCTATAATTCTGATAAAACATTTCCCAAAAGAGTCATATTACTAGAGTGCATATATATGTGACTGTCTGTAGCACTCTTAAAATTTCTGGAATAAATCAGATAAAAATAAATAAATAAAATAAAATAATAAAAATAAAATAAAATAAAAATAAATCAGATAAAAGTCAGATAAAACCATTGCTGAAACAATTTAAAGTCTTTAAGCAAACTATGTAACTTCCCACCAGAATAAATAACAACACAAATTTTCCGTCTTTAGAAAAGTATATTTCTCCAGTGTCTTAGAAAATGTATTTAAATTACCCAGTTTCCAACTGTCTCATATATTCAATGAAAGAGAAATCCTTTATATATTTGTGTCTCCCACTATACCAAGCGTTGCCTGTACAGAGGACCAATAAACATGTATTGGTTGATGAATTAAAAATAACAACATGAAATGAAACAGAATGAAAAAATGAAACAGAACACTGCTGGATTATCATCCACCTTTTATCAAAAATAAAGATGTAACAACTGTCAAGCATATGAAAACTTCAAAGGATTGCCACAAACCTCCATTTGTAAACAATGGTGTTACAGCATGAATCATTAAAAACAAAACAAAACTGTGTGTACTAGGTTCTCTAGTAAAATTTTCCTGGGAAGTCTTGAAAAAAAAGTCTCTCAGTATAAAACAACATCTCAACAACACGTTCACCTTTCATAACACACAGAAACAGACTAATCTTAAATGTTCCTCATGCCACTGCTGTCAGATTCAGCCACTAAATCTCATTCCTTTCTTTCCCTTCAGTACCAGTTGTTTTCTTCTTCCCCCAGTTGTTTTTGGACAAATAGGATAAATAGCCTTGCCTCTTTTTTCCCCACTATCTTTTTACCTCTTAACCCTTTGCAGTCTGTCTGCCATTACTTCTGTACTGAATCTACTATCTCAAAGGTTCTACTTTCCAAATCTATTGGTAATTCCTCTTATGACCCTAGAAACCAAGTTGGCCATCTTCCTGTGAATTCTAGCCACATTGTATGTCTTCAGTTGTCCTTCTTCCTCTGTCTTCTTTGCTAGTTCCTCATTTTCTTTTTGACCCTGACAGTCATCATGAGAACACCTGGCAAATATTGATGATCATCACTACAATAATGACTAGTGAAAATTCCTTACCACAAGCTAGGTACTAGTGTCCAATCATTTTATCTTCATAACAACCCAATGAGGCAGGCATTAGTGTTGTACCCATGATAAAACTGAGACACACTGAGCTTAATTAACCTGTTGACACCCATTAGTAACTGACCAATAAGGAGTTGGCCCTACAAATACCCACAAAACTGGTCTACATTATCATTTCCAGCCCCTTTCATATAGTCTCACGTGTACATGCAAACAAGGAATCATGGTACACTACATCAAAAACTAATGATGGAGGGCTCCTGGGTGGCTCAGTCAGTTAAGCGTCTGCGTCTGGCTCAGGTCATGATCCCAGGGTCTGGGGATGGAGCCCCACATCAGGCTCCCTGCTCAGTGGGAAGCCTGCTTCTCCCTCTCTCACTACTCCCTGCTTGTGTTCCCTCTCTCGCTCTCTCTCTGTCAAATAAATAAATAAGATCTTTAAAAAAAAAAGAAAGAAAGAAACAAAAACAAAAAACTAATGATGTACTGTATGGCGATTAATATAATAAAAAAAAAAAGATAATCTCTCTTGTAAAGTTTTTAATTTAGCTTATCAAAAAAATGAACTTTTGGGGTGCCTGGGTGGCTCAGTGGGTTAAGCCTCTGCCTTCGGCTCAGGTCATGATCCCAGGGCCCTGGGATCGAGCCCTGCATCAGGCTCTCTGCTCCGCAGGGAGCCTGCTTCCTCCTCTCGCTTTGCCTGCCTCTCTGCCTACTTGTGATCTCTGTCCAAGGTTCTTCCAGCTGGATTAGGAGTTAAATTTCCATGAGACAGATTAACAGGAGAAAAAATCAGTTTTATTTTGTGCACCCGGAGTCCCGATAATGAAACCGAAACCTAAACAAAAGACCAAAGCAGGCATTTTTTAAAATACACATTTTAGACTGTAAACCTGTCAGGAATTGACAGAAAATGGATGTTTGGGAGCTTTAGTAAGGAATTTGGGCTTTGGTAGTAGATTAGTAAAAATATAATCAGGTTTATTTCTACAGCTTCCTTGGCTTTAAATAAAGGTGGTGTTTTGTTTTGTTTAAAAAAAAAAAAGTCATTAGTCATTTTATTGTCAAATAAAAAAGTATTAAAACAAATGAACTTTCTGTATTCACACAAACAGTCCCTGAGGAGTTTGTCTGCCTGACTTTGATGTAATAGTGATGCAGATATTTAATCACCAAGTCCAAAACCTTTGACTCCAAAGGCCCTCTCATCCAGGTCTATTCTCTTTTCATCATTACATTCCTATTAAAACATTTGCTTATTTCTTTGACTCCATTTTCCATTGCCTCTGATTCTCTTTACACATACAGTGAAATTCATTGTCCTATAACACAACCTTAACCACGTCACTTTCTTGCTTGCACCTTCAGTGGTTCACCATTTTCTTAGTAGATTCAGAACACATTCTATTTAGTAAAGCATTCAAGGCCCTCCTTGTTTTAGCCTTCTTAAGCTTTATGCACTCCTCTGTAATATATGTATGATGTGGTCAAGCCATTCCCCTCAATTCATGCCATCATTTCCCATACGAACCTCTGTTTGTACCTTATCTGTCTGCACTTTTCCCCAGTGCTTCCATACCATCTCCACTGAAGTTCTAGCCACTGGATTCCAGGGTCACCTTCTTCTCTTGAACTCCAAACATACGTCATAGTTCTTTTATAGCACTTGCTATGTCATACCTTAAATAATGGCTACTTATTTTAAACTCCCCCAATAAAAAGTGGTTTAGCATTTCACAAATAATAGATTTCGATTAAGTACGTTTGAGATTCAGGTATAGATTTATGGGGAGATCGGTGAAAATTTTTATCGGCAGACTAACAGCTAATTTAGTGAAGACCTTTCCTTTAGCACAGCTCTGTAAACTCATTAAGTGAATTAGCTATGTGTCTTGCACACTGAGGAAAAGGATGGTTTTACCAAGTAGTTTCTTAATTGAGGCATTCAGTTATTTCACATACTACTTTGGAATATTAAGCATAAAATAGCATCGTAAAAATTTTACTAGGAATCTGTATTGGAAATCATCTCCCAAAATTCATTCTTCAACTTCTATTTAGCAAAGGTATCCCAGTATATTTGGCCAGCCATATTGCCACCCTGCTAAAACTCAACATGTCCCAGTCATTCACAACTATAGTTGGATCTCTAAGTCTTGGCCCATGAAAGGTAATCAGAAGTGTTTTGTGGTATTTCTTAAAGTCTCCTTAAAAGTTTGAGACATTTGAAATGCAGATGAAATGGATGGGGCTCCAGCATTTCTATAGAAATAGAAAAAAAAAATGATTTTTAAAAACACAAAATATTGATTTGTTGCCCATCTCTATTTAGAAAAAAGATAATTATGAACATTCTAAGATAAAACTTGATGTGTTAATTATTTTGAAGATGATTATCTATAAATGCACAACTACAAAACAATATAATAGGAGTTTGCATTTGTAATTAACACAGAGTTGCCGGTTATCTTGAAGCTATTTGCAATAGAGAAATAGGATGATCAGAGAGGTGGGTTTGTCCCAACATTACTGAGAAAGATTTTTCAAGAAATTTTAATGAGAGAGATTTTCAAGGAATATAAAATAATGCCCAATGAAGATTACTGTCATATTCTTTTTTTTTTTTAAGATTTTATTTATTTGTCAGATAGAGATCACAAGTAGACAGAGAGGCAGACAGAGGGAGGGGGAAACAGGCTCCCTGCTGAGCAGAGAGCCCATCATGGGGCTCAATCCCAGGACCCTGAGATCATGACCTGAGCCGAAGGCAGAGGCTGAACCCACTGAGCCACCTAGGCATCCCTACTGTCATATTCTTTACAATATTTCATGTTCAACCTATACTCACAACTATATTTAGCTTACTAGTACTTATCAAAATTCACCACTACAAGAGATAGACTATAACTTCAAGTCCTTTCATGTGTTAGATGTCATCGTGTCTTATCCATTATAAATTACCTTGAAATCTAATAATATTTAAACTGAGACAATTTTGGAGTCTTTTTTTAAGATTTTTATTTATATTTGAGAGAGAGCATGTGTGAGCACATGCACACAAGGTTGGAAAGTAGGGGCAGAGGGAGAAGCAGACTCCCCACTGAGCAGGGAGCCCTGTGCAAGACTGGATCCCAGGACCCTGGGATCATGACCACAGACAAAGGCAGATGCTTAACCAACTGAACCACCCAGGTGCCCCCAGTCTGAGGTCTTTTAAATTCATTTTCTTAAGGAAAACTGTGGAAAGAACCAAGATGCCCTTCAACAGACGAATGGATAAGGAAGATGTGGTCCATATACGCTATGGAGTATTATGCCTCCATCAGAAAGGATGAATACCCAACTTTTATAGCAACATGGATGGGACTGGAAGAGATTATGCTGAGTGAAATAAGTCAAGCAGCGAGAGTCAATTATCATATGGTTTCACTGATTTGTGGAGCATAACAAACAGCATGGAGGACAAGGGGAGTTAGAGAGAAGGGAGTTGAGGAACATTGGAAGGGGAGGTGAACCATGAGAGACTATGGACTCTGAAAAACAATCTGAGGGTTTTGAAGGGGCGGGGGGTGGGAGGTTGGGGGAACCAGGTGGTGGGTATTGGAGAGGGCATGGATTGCATGGAGCACTGGATGTTGTGCAAAAACAATGAATACTGTTACACTGAAAATAAATTTAAAAAATTAAAAAAAAACAACTTCATATTAAAATGACCTTCCCCAGAAAAGGAAAAATGGGTCATATTTTTAATTTTTTTCAGGGATGTGGCTATGATAAATCAGGGGACCTTTATCCAAATGTAATCACTAAAGCTCACCTGTGTTCATCATATCAAACTCTTTTTTGTGCAGTTCTAACTATGGAGTCTGAAAATGCTCCTGTAAAACTTGTTGTCATGACAACAAAATCCCCTAAGAAATGATGCAACTCCTTGTGTGAGGGAAGCATTCATGACCAGATTTAACAGAAAGATGCTTCAACCACCCACTACAGCCCCACTTTTTAGCTTGTCTATTGTTTGCTTATATTTTTTTAACACTTAACAAAATTTCCACCCTACATAGCTCTTAATAAATATGCTTAAAGTAGCAGTTGTGTTTGTTTTTACCACTGTTACTTACAGTGAGTAAGCAAAGGGATGACTAAAATTTGTCAAGCCTTAGAAATTATTTAGAAATATTTTTCTTGATCACTCATCTTTGCTTTGATTTGAAGAAGCTCCTTTAAACATCCTCCAATAGATTTCTCTATAAAGGAGATGTTTGATAACTCTGGGCAAGGTGAATTTATGAAAAGGTATAGATCTGTTGTTTAACAAAAATGAGAAAATAAAAAGTGAAAAAGTAAAAATAATAATTTTAAATAAAGCATATTTGTTTTTGTCTTAAAAATAAAAAATTTCAAAACCAGTTCCAAAAAAACACTTTCTGCTATTAGATATTTTTTAAATCTTAGAATTTATTTTTTTTAAAGATTTTATTTATTTATTTGACAGAGAGAGATCACAAGTAGACAGAGAGGCAGGCAGAGAGAGGGAGAGAAGCAGGCTTCCCGCTGAGCAGAGAGCCCGATGTGGGACTCGATCCCAGGACCCCGAGACCATGACCTGAGCCGAAGGCAGCAGATCAAACCACTGAGCCACCCAGGCGCCCTAAATCTTAGAATTTAGACTATAAAAATGGGATTAAAATTCTAACTTCAAAATGTAAAATATGAGCGATACTTTCCAATTTGGGGGAAAAGTAAGAAAAAGAAACTAAGAGAAGCTTTCTTTGGTCTGTAGCTTTCTTATCCAGTGTGTCACATTACTTTCTTAATTTTCTTCTTAAATATGAAGAGGTCTTTCTCATTGTGCTTATAAACAATCTCTTCAGTTCCTTCTTCCAAATGTTTAGAGAGTTTGAGGGGCACCTGGGTGGCTCAGTCGGTTAAGCACTCAACTGTTGATTTCAGCTGCGTAGGTAGTGATCTCAGGGTCGTGAGATCCAGACCTGCCTTGGGCTCTGCACTCAGCAGGGAGTCTGCTTGATATTCTCCCTCCCCCTTTGCCCCACCCACCATTCTCTCTCTCTCCCAAATAAATAAGTAAATAAATCTTTTTTAAAAAAGGGTTTGATACAAGGGTTTGATAACCTAGCTTTACCTTTGATTTTGCCAAGTTAGACTCCTCACGGTTTCCCCAAAGATGGCCTTAACCACCCAGTGTCTTCTTTCATCTCTGTTTTAGCCAGTGCTACAAGGAAAGAAAAGGAATAAAAGGCACATAATTTAGAAAGAAAGAAGTAAAACTATTCCTATTTGCAGATGATATTATAGTCTACATAGAAAATCCCAAGAACACTACAAAAAACACTCCTAGAACTAGTAAGTTCAAAAAGGTCACACAGCACAAGATAAACATACAAATAAATTATACTTCTGTATAATGGCAACACACTTGTAGAAACCAAATTAAAAATGTAATACTATTTATAATTACTATAGGTACATATATATCTCCAATATAACTTATATTTGTATCCTGAAAACAACAGAATGCTAATAAAATATATTTTAAAAATCTCTAAATAGAGAGAATTAGTCATGGATTAAAAGACTCAACATAGTAAGGGTGTTAATTGTCCTGAAATTTGTATACAGGTTTAATGCAATTTCTATCAAAATCTCAATGAGAGTTTCTATAGATAGATGTAGACAAAATTATTATAAAATTTACATGGGAAAGCAAAGGAACTAGTATAGCTATGAGTAATTTTAAAAAATAAGAGGGGTGCTTGGGTGGCTTAGTCTGCTGAGCATGTAACTTTTGATCTCAGCTCAGGTCTTGAACTCAGAATCGTGAGTTCAAGCATTGGGCTCCACACTGGACATGGAGCCTACTTATAAATAGAGATGATAGATAGATAGATAGATAGATAGATAGATAGATAGATAGATAGATAGATAG
>NW_019154088.1:58471846-58512374 GCF_002288905.1 Enhydra lutris kenyoni
GGAGGAATTATTCTACCCAATTTCAAGACTTAATACATAGCTCCAATCAGGATCATATGGCATTGTAGAACAACAGACAAATAAATGGAACAGATTAGTATGACCAGCTGATTTTTTTCAAAGATGCAGATACAATTCAGTGGAGTAAGAATACTCTTTTCCACAAATAGTTCTGGAACAATTGAACATCTATGAACAAAAAAGTAATGGTCAACCTAAATCTCATAGTTTCTACAAAAACTAATTCATTGAGTTATAGAGTTAAGTCTTAAACACAAAAGTCTGAAACTTTTAGATGACAGAAGAAAAACTTCAGAACCTGGATTTAATGAGTAGTTTTAGATATAATTTGAAAAGTATTATTTTAAAAACATCTCTAAATTGGACTTCATCATAATTAAATACTTTTGCCTTACCAAAGACCCCATCAAGAGGATGTCCATACATTTTATGGATTGAGAGAAAAACTTTGCAAACCACACATCCTCCAAAGGACTCATATTTAGAGCATTTAACTAATTCTCAGAACTCTACATTAAAAAAACAATTCAATAAAATAAGTGACAAATACATTCAGAGACATTTCCTTGGAAATGATATACTGATGACAAATGAGCACATAAAAACCTGTTCAACATCACTGGCCATTAGGGAAATGCAAATTAAACCCACCATGAGATATCATTATTCACCTATTAGATTAGCTCAAGAGAAAACAGTGACAATATCAAATACTGGCAAGGATTCAGAGACACTGGATCTTGCCCCATTGCTAGTAGGAGTGTCACATCATACAGTCAGTCTGAAAAATATATTGGCAGTTTCTTAAAATATTAAACATACCTTACGATATGATTCAGCAATTTGTACTCTTGAACATTTATCTAAACAAATGAAACTAATGTTCCCACAAAAGGCTGTACCCCATTATTTGCAGCAGCCTTATTTGTAATAGCCTACAACTGGAAACAACTTAAAATGCCCCTCAGTGGTGGAACAAACTGGTACATTCAGATCATGAGACACTCTACAAAAATAAAAAGGGATAAGCTATTAATGCATACAATGACTTGGATGGTTCTCAAGGGCATGAGGCTGAATGAAAAATGCCAACCTCATAAGGTTTTGTGCTGGATGAATTTATTCACAAGACATTTTAAAATAAAAATATAGGGATGAAAAACAAAGTAGCAGTTGCCAGCAACTGGGGATAGTCTGCGATGACAGGGAGGAGGATGGGACTAAACGGAACCCGCACAAGGGAGATTTTTGTAGTCATGGGATAGTTCTGTATTTTGATTGCTACCGTGGCTATAAAACTACCCAGAAGATAAGATGGCTCAGAAATACAAGCACAGACTGTGCCAGTGCCAAATTCCTAGTTTGGATATAGGATTATAATTAGGTAAAATTTATCCATTAGGGAAAGCTTGGTGAAGGATACACAGGACTTCTCTGTAATACCTTACAACTGCCTGTGATTCTATAATTATTAAAAAATAAATTTAAATAAATTTAATAAATAAATATTTATATAATAAATATAAATAATATAATAATATATAATATATAATAATATATAATATATAATAATATAATATAATAATAATATAATATAAATAAATAAATTTTAAAAATATTCGTATTGGAAAAATGTTAAAATTTTACTGTGCCGTTTGAATTAAAAAGGTATCAACAGCTTTGCAGCCCGTTTCCTAAAAGGGTCAAGTAAAGGATGGCGAATTTCATTTACTAAAAGACAATAAAGATGGGCAGGGAGGGGTCATCTGCAATACTTGTGAACCTCTAGAATAGCACAGCACTCCCAAAAGTCAAGTCAAAAATAAAATAGTACATTTCATTTCTATAGGCTACACATTTTCTTTTCTTTTTCTTTTTCTTTTTTTTTCTGTTTAGTTTACTTGAGTAGAGAGAGAGAGAGTAGTGTCCGGGGAGAGGGAGGGAGAGAATCTCCAGCAGACTCCTACTAAGCAAGGAGCCTGATACCGGGCTTGATCCCACCACCCTGAGATCATGACCTGAGCCAAAATCAAGAGTTGGCCTCTCAACCTACTGAGCAACCCTGGTGACCCCTATAGGTTACACATTTTCAATTTAATTTCTATCCAATAAAATAACATGGCTTCTATAAACTTCAAATCGGAAGCCAACAAATAATAGACTATAGAAAAAACTTAGACAATATGATAAATTAATATTCCTATGCTCAGAAAAACTAATGTGACAGGTCTAGAGGGTTGTATACGTCATTCTAACATCCTTTGGCTCCCTTAAACTGGGGCAGGGTGTGCTCCTAACCATTAGCCACATCACTGGGACTCAGGAGCAGTGCCTTTTACCTGCTGCTGATTACAATCCTATATCCCTGGGAGTATAAACTGGGTGTTATCACTAATGCTCACATTTGGAAGTTTCAGGATGATTCTATTGACAATCAGTATTTTCTCTGTTTCCCCACCCCATGCCTCCTACCTGCATTCAATCCCTTATATTATTTGTTTAACTCTCTGCCTCCTACCCTGAATTCTAAGCTCCTTTGAAAATAAGCTTACTTCCTGATTTACCTCTGCAACCCTTCCTTTCTAGGCATAGTATTTATACAACCAATCTAATGTATGTTTGCAAGATAAAACACATTTGAGTAATTACAGGAGAATTAAAGTGGCACAGTTACGTATTAGTTATTCTGTATTTATTTATAATGTGTTAGCACCATTCCAGAATATATAACACTGGTTTCTTCATTTTAACTGTATTGCACCAAAAGGAATAAACTTAAAGAAGCCTGAAAATACTGAGCTAGAAAGTAGTCTCTCTAGATACTCATTCAATGTTTCACAAACTTAACACTTAACGATGTTAAGATAACATTCAGTGTTTGTTTAGTCAACAAGTAATTACTGAATGAATTCCATATGCCTGGTTCTCTGCCAGGTCCTGAGGAACCCGGGTATCTAGGAGATGGTCTCTTAGCCCTCACAGAATCAGGTCACAGAATCAGTCCAGTGGGAATGGGATTTATTTTTGTAAATTAGCGGGAGCTTAGTCTGCACTTGATCAGCACAGAACCAATATATTTAGAAGCAACACAGTGTGGGGTTCCAAAATGGTGAAGCACTTTTCAATGGGCATTTTTTTTTCACAGCTTCACTGTGGCTTGAGATGTGGCAGGGAAGAATAAGCCGTAAGACTTGGTTTGGAGCAATCCTAAGTCTCTCTAACTGTAAGCAAGTCTGTTCTGCTCAGAATTGTTCGGACTCATTCTCATTAGGTTAATCTAGAGAAATGAACTGTAACTGACTAGTCAAAAGAGAAAAATCTTTGCCTCACAGCTTTCCAGGAATGAGTTTTCAATACAAACCAACAAAGGTAAACTGGTAAATTCTATATTATCTCTTCTATAGCATCTCTTAAGCTTGTGAACCGAACTGTGACTTTTCTAAACAGAATATTGCTATAGCATTGTTATATAGCCATATCGCCTGTTTCACAGGGCGAGAAGAATCTTTTTATTTTAGTTTAACTGAAAACAAATAACAACAAAAGCCCACAGCAATGAAAAGCACAGGCCTCCATACAGGAGTTGTGCAAATTTAAAGGTAGTGTATGGAGTGACTAACAAGCAGAGTGGTTTGTGGCATGCATGTTTAAAAAAAAAAAATGCACAGGCTGCTGAAGAAATTAGTGTAGAGAGCAACTCATTGACTTTTCCACAAAACTAAGGGTTTGACAGAGAGGGTGTGAAAAGTAAAGGAGGTGGCCCAGACATTAAGTTGCTTGGATTGCAAGGAGCACATCTTCCCTAGATATACATGCTTCGTTTTTCTTTTTTTTTTTAGTAGACTTTATTTTTCGGGCAATTTTAGATTCACAGTAAAATTGAGCAGACAGTGCAGAGTTTTCCCATTACCCCCTGCTGTCACACACACAGGGCCTCTTCCATTATCAACATCCCCCACTTGAGTGGTACATTTATTTCAATTGATAAACGTACATTCACACATCAGTATCACCCAAAGTCCATAGTTGACCTTTGAGTTTATTCTCGGTGTTATACATCTTGTGGGTGTAGACAGCTGTACAATGACACATCTCCATCATTACAGTATCATACAGAGTAATTGCACTGCCCTAAAAATTCTCTTAGTTCCACCTTTTCGTCTCTTGCTCCCCCGGGCCACGGGCAACTACTGATCTTTTTACTGTGTCATAGTTATGCTTCTTCCAGAATATCATATGGTTGGAATCATACAGTAGGTAGCCTTGTCAGTTTGGCTCTTTTAATTGGTAACATGCATCTAAGTTGCCTTTTTCTTTTTCCTTTCTGGCAGATGGCTCATCGCTTTTTGTTTCTCAATAATATTCCATTGTCTGGACCATTTCATCTTTAATTTGTAAGGTAGTTCACCTTTGACATTTCTTGTAGTTTAAACTAGAGTTCATTCAGATAAATTCCTTCTGAATTCCTTTTCAAAATCAGCTCATGAGAGAAGTTAGATTTTTTGGAGATTAAAAATCTCTGGTTTCAGAATTGTTGTCTAGCACCTATTAGCTGCATTCAGGAGAGGGTCTACATATTAAGGGCTAAGGTAGCTTTGTAACTTCAAGTTAATACCTTTCCAAAGTGTGTCTTTTATCTCCTCATCAACTCACTGAAATATCTGAACAGGGACTCTTAAAACTCACCAATCAAGTAATTGTCATTTCATGGAACTGGAAAATAGTGTCACCAAGAGGCAAAGCAAAGGTGAGAGACTTGAATGATTTCTTAGTGCAGTATATTCGAATATACATTTCCTCAAAGAAGTTGTAGGAAGACCACTTTAAAGATGCTTAATTTCATTAGTCATTAGAGAAATGCACATTTAAACCACAAAGAGATACCACTTAAACCCATCAGAATGGCTATGTTCTAAAAAACCTGAAAATAGTAGGTATTGACAAAGATGTGGAGAAACTAGACCGGTATATAATTGCTGGTATGAATGTAAAACGTTCAGTAACTACAGAAACATTTTGGTATTTTCTTTAAGAAGTTAAACGTACACCTACCAGATGACCCAGTAATTCCACTCCAGGGCATCTACCCCAACCAAGTGAATATGTATTTCCACCCAAAGACTTGTATGCAAATGTTTAGAGGAGCACTAATCATAATAACCAAAAAAGGTAACAATCCAAATGGCCATAAACTGGTAAAAGGATAAACAAAGTGAGATATAACTGTGCCCTGAAATCAACCCAGGAGTGAAAATGAACTACTGATGGATTAAGCTCAAGAACATTTGTCAGTGAAAGAAGTTAGACACAAAAGCCTACATATTGTATGATTCTATTCAAATAAAATTTCTTAAAAAGGCAAGTGTATAGAAATTGCAGATCAGTGTTGCTTAGGGCTTAGGGTGGTTTTGAGAATTAACTGTAAGTGGGCATGAGAAATGTTTTCAGGATTCCGGAAATGTTTTATATCTGGATCCTGATGATGAATGTGAAACGATATAAATTTACTAAAAGTCATTGAATTGTATACTTATAATGAGTGGATTTTATGCTATTTAAACTTCACTTCAAAAGATTATTTGTAAAGAAGCAATAAAGCTTCTTCAATAAAATCTTCTCCAATAGATCTGCACCTGGAAGCAATGGTCCAATAGCAGGCAGAACTTGTAAACAAATTGTAAATCACTAGCAAGGGTAAGGGAAACAAAATTGCTAGAGTCAAGAAATATTCTAGGAATCACTCATTCACAAAAATTTCACACATTTTTGCCAGCATTTATTCTATCCCCTATAACTTAAGCCATAATATACTGGGTACAATCAAAATAGGCTAATTTGTAATCTGAGAGATACTTAAAAGAATCTTTTGACAGGTGAGAAAACTCTTCTTTCAAAATGAAGTTAGGGATTTATCATTTTTTTAATTTACAAATTTCACCTGAAAGAAACCACTAGAAGTATGTGAAAACTTAGGTGGAAGATGAAAGTATTCCATGAAGGTTAGACTGAGCTGAAAGTTATAACATTGGACTGAGAATTGCCATTTCATCATAGTAGAATATGATTCTGCTCTGTTCAGACAGATGGGTATAGAGATTATATACAGACTGAAAGGGTTAAAAACCTTGGATCAGCCACACCCTAGCCTCCAGCCTCGGTTGTGGTACTTAGAACTATTTTAGGATGTTCTCAAGGTTACTTCCCAAATATCCGACTTCTGACCCTATTACAGGTCTAACTATTCAGATTATGGTTTTTATAATTTGAAAAACCACAAGAAGCACATCATATGGTCTAAACCAGTGTTTCTTAATAAAAGGGTTATGATCACCAAATACCATGTAAGGTTATATGTGTGTCAGGGGCAGGGGCTCCCCACACATCCAACAACTCTCCAGCATCAGCTGGTTGTCCTATAATTGAACTCGTTTCCAACACTGTCTACCTAAAGACTGCATGAGATTCCACATCTTAAGGGATGTCTCACAAGACTGCTCTCCACATTAGGTGCTAGTTGTTACCTGTAGCTCTGATTGGCCATATATCATAAGTTCCCATCACCTCCTCAGTGATCTAATTAATGTGCTAGAGTGGCCCACTGAACTCAGAGAAACATTTACTTACTATATTACTCTCTATTCATTCATTCATTCATTCATTCATTCATTCATTTAATTTTTTTAGGTTTATTCCTGGACTCTAAACTTTATTGCCTTGGTCTACATACCTCCCATAGTATGTATGTATGTATGTATGTATGTATGTATGTATGTATGTATTTAACATATAATGTATTATTTGCTTCAGGGGTAGAGGTCTATGATTCATCAGTCTTACACAATTCTCAGCACTCACCATAGCACATACCCTCCATATTGTCCATCACCCAGCCACCCTATCCCTTCCCCCCCCCCCCCCCCAGCACCCCTCAGTTTGTTTCCTGAGATTAAGAGTCTCTTATGGTTTGTCTCCCTCCCCGGTCCCATCTTGATTCATTTTTTCCATCCCTTCCCCCCATAACCCACTGCCCTGCCTCTCAAATTCCTCATATCAGAGAGATCATATGATAATTGTCTTTCTCTGATTGACTTATTTCACTTAGCATAATACCCTCTAGTTCCATCCATGTCATTGCAAATGGCAAGATTTGGGGGTTTTTGATGGCTTCATACTATTCCATTGTAGATATATACCACATCGTCTTTATCCATTCATCTATTGGTAAACATCTAGGTTCTTTCCATAGTTTGGCTATTGTGGACTTTGCTGCTTTAAACATTCGGGTTCACATGCTCCTTCGGATCACTACATTTGTATCTTTAGGGTAAATACCCAGTAGTGCGATGGATGGGTTGTAGGGTAGCTCTATCTTTCAACTTTTTGAGAAACCTCTGTACTGTTTTCCTGAATGGATGCACCAGCTTGCACTCCCACCAACAATGTAGGAGGGTTTCCCTTCCTCCTCTTCCTCACCAACACCTGTCATTTCCGACTGGTTAATTTTAGCCATTCTGACTGGTGCGAGGTGGTATCTCACTGTGGTTTTGATTTGTATTTCCTTGATGCTGAGTGATGTTGAGCACTTTTTCATATGTCTGTTGGCCATTTGGATGTCTTCTTTATAAAAACGTCTGTTCACGTCTTCTGCCCGTTTCTTGATTGGATTATGTGTTCTTTGGGTGTGAAATTTGCTAAGTTCTTTATAGATTTTGGATACTAGCCCTTTATCTGACATATCATTTGCAAATATCTTCTCCCATTCTGTCAGTTGTCTTTTGGTTTTGTTGACTGTTTCCTTTGCTGTGCAAAAGCTTTTGATCTTGAAGAAGTCCCAGTAGTTCATTTTTGCCTTTGCTTCCCTTGCCTTTGGCAATGTTTCTAGGAAGAAGTTGCTGTGGCTGAGGTCGAAAAGATTGCTGCCTGTGTTCTCCTCAAGGATTTTGATGGATTCCTGTCTCACACATAAATCTTTCATCCATTTGAGTCTATTTTTGGGTGTGATATAAGGAAATGGTCCAGGTTCATTTTTCTAGATGTGGCTGTCCAGTTTTCCCAACACCATTTGTTGAAGAGACTGTCTTTTTTCCACTGGACATTCTTTCCCACTTTGTCGAAGATTAGTTGACCATAGAGCTGAGGGTCTATTTCTGGGCTGTCTATTCTGTTCCATTGATCTATGTGTCTGTTTTTGTGCCAGCACCACGCTGTCTTGATGATTACAGCTTTGTAATAGGGCTTGAAGTCTGGAATTGTGATGCCACCGGCTTTGGTTTCTTTTTCAACATTCCTCTGGCTATTTGGGGTCTTTTCTGGTTCCATATAAATTTTAGGATTATTTGTTCCATTTCTTTGGAAAAAAAGTTAATGGTATTTTGATAGGGATTGCATTAAATGTGTAGATTGCTTTTGGTAGCATAGACATTTTCACAATATTTGTTCTTCCAATCCATGAGCATGGATCATTTTTCCATTTCTTTGTGTCTTCCTCAATTTCTTTCATGAGTACTTTATGGTTTTCTGAGTACAGATTCTTTGCCTCTTGTTAGATTTATTCAAAGGTATCTTATGGTTTCAGGTGCAGTTGTAAATGGGATAGACTCCTTAATTTCTCTTTCTTCTGTCTTGTTACTGGGGTATAGAAATGGAACTGATTTCTGTGCATTGATTTTATATCCCAACACATTACTGAATTCCTGTATGAGTTCTAGAAGTTTTGGAGTGGAGTCTTTTGGGTTTTCTTTTGGGTTTTCCACATAAAGTATCATATCATCTGCAAAGAGTGAGAGTTTGACTTCTTCTTTGCTGATTCTGATGCCTTTTATTTCTTTTTGTTTGCTGAGGCTAGGACTTCTAGTACTATGTTGAATAGCAGTGGTGATAGCGGACATCCCTGCCGTGTTTCTGACCTTAGGGGAGAAGCTCTCAGTTTTTCCCAATTGAGAATGATTTTTGCTGTGGGTTTTTCATAGATAGCTTTTATGATATTGAGATATGTAACCTCTATCCCTACACTGTGAAGAGTTTTGATCAAGAAAGGATGCTGTACTTTGTCAAATGCTTTTTCAGTACCTTCTGAGAGTATCATATGGTCCTTGTTCTTTCTTTTATTAACGTATTGTATGACATTGATTGATTTGCAGATTTTGAACCAACCTTGTAGCCCAGGAATAAATCCCACTTGGTCTTGGTCAATAATCCTTTTAATATACTGTTGGATCCTACTGGCTAGTATTTTGGTGAGAATTTTCACATCTGTGTTCATCAAGGATATTGGTCTGTAATTCTCCTTTTAAATGGGGTCTTTGTCTGGTTTTGGGTTCAAGGTAATGCTGGCCTCATAAAATGAGTTTGGAAGTTTTTCTTCCATTTCTATTTTTGGAACAGTTTCAGGCAAATAGGTATTAATTCGTCTTTTAATGTTTGGTAGAATTCTCCTGGGAAACCATCTGGCCCTGGGCTCTCGCTTGGGAGATTTTTGATGACTGCTTCATCTCCTTACTGGTTATGGTTCTGCTCAGGTTTTCTATTTCTTCCTGGTTTAGTTTTGGTAGTTTATAGGTCTCTAGGAATGCCTCCATTTTTTCCAGATTGTCAAATTTGCTGGCTTATAGTTGCTCATTATATGTTCTTATAATTATTTGTATTTCTTTGGTGTTGGTTGTGATCTCTCCTCTTTCATTTATGATTTTATTAATTTACATCCTTTCTCTTTTCTTTTTGATAAATCTGGCCAGGGGCTTATCAATCTCATTAATTCTTCCAAAGAACCAGCTCCTAGTTTTGTTGATCTGTTCTCTTTTTTGGTTTCTATTTCATTGATTTGTGCTCTGATCTTTATTATTTCTCTTCTCCTGCTGGGTTTGGGCTGTCTTTGACATTCTTTCTCCAGCTCCTTTATGTGTAGGTTTAGGTTGTGTATTTGAGATCTATCTTGTTTCTTGAGAGAGGCTTGTATTGCTATATACTTTCCACTCAGAACCACCTCTGCTATGTCCCAAAGATTTTGAACAGTTGTGTTTTCATTTTCATTTGTTTCCATGAATTTTTTTAATTCTTCAATTTCCTAGTTGACCCATCCATTCTTCAGTAGGATGCTCTTTAGCCTCCATGTATTTGAATTCTTTCTAACTTTCCTCTTGTGGTTCAGCTCTAGTTTTAAAGTGGTCTGAAAATATGCAAGGAATAATCCCAATCTTTTGGTACTAGTTGAGACCTGTTTTGTGACCCAGGATGTGATCTATTCTGGAGAATGTTCCATGTGCACTAGAGAAGAATGTGTATTCTGTTGCTTTGGGATGGAATGTTCTGAAGAGATCTATGATGTTCATCTGGTCCAGTGTGTCATTTAATGCTTTTATTTCCTTGTTGATCTATTGCTTAGATGATCTGTCCATTTCAGTGAATGGGGTGTTAAAGTCCCCTACTATTATTGTATTATTGTCAATGTGTTTCTTTGATTTTGTTATTAATTGGTTTGTATAGTTGGCTGCTCCCATGTTAAGGGCATAGATATTTAAAATTGTTAGATCTTCTTGTTGGACAGACCCTTTAAGTATGATATAGTGTCCTTCCTCATCTCTTATTATAGTCTTTGGCTTAAAATCTAATTGATCTGATATAAAAATTGCCACCCCAGCTTTCTTTTGATGTCCATTAGCATGATAAATTGTTTTCTACCTCCTCACTTTAAATCTGGATGTGTCTTTGGGTCTAAAATGAGTTTCTTGCAGACAGCGTATGGGTCTTGTTTTTTATCCATTCTGATACCCTGTGTCTTTTGATTGGGACATTTAGCCTGTTTAGAATTTAGTGTCATTGTATTGCCTGTAAGGTGACCCTACTCTATATTGTCTCTGTTCCTTTTTGTTCTATGTTACTTTTAGACTCTCTCTTTGCTTAGAAGACCCCTTTCAATATTTCCTGTAGGGACATTTGGTATTTGCTGCAGTGATTGTCAAATGTCTTTGCCCAAGGCAGAATTGTGTGCCCCTTGTCAGGGACCAGGCTAAGTAATCTGCTTGGTTTTGCTCTCCGTAGCTTTTGTTCCCTGAAGCTTCCTGTACAGTTTTAGAGGATGGGAATGAAAATGGTGGCCTCCCAGTCTCCAGGACCCATGGAAGCCAAGAGCTTGGGGCCCCACTCCTTATTGCTCCCTCAGAGAAAAGCAGTCAATCACTCCTGTCTCCCCAGTCTCCAGCCACACTCTGTGCTCACCCAGCCTGTGATAGTGCATTTCTATCTCTGGTGCACGGCCCTGTTTAGAGTCTCCAAACCCAGCAGATTCCTGCAGCACACTCCCGCCCCATTCTTCCTGGAAGAGGAAGGAGGGGGTCTCCCCAGATCTGCCCCTGGTGGGGTCCCTGCTCAAAGAGTAATGTCCTGAGTGTGCCTCAGATCATAGTTTAAGGTAACCCCAAGCTGATCGCCCACTCCTCGGCTCTGTCTCTGCAGCCAGCTTCCCCACCCTGATACCTGGGAGCTCTGCCACACTCAGACACCTCTGGTCTTTTTGTGACCCCACGGATCCTGAGACTGCACTGACCTAGCAAGGGCTCCACCCCATGCTTAGCCTCTGGAGCTACATCCTGAAGTGGAGCAGACCTTTGAAACTTCCAATTTTGTGCTCCACTGCTCTCCTGCTTACCAGGAGTCAGCCCTTCCCCCTGCAGTCTATCTTCCCGTATATTAACTCAGATTCACTTCTCTGCACATCCTACCTTCCAGAAAGTGGTAGCTTTTCTATTCCTAGAATTGCTGCTCTTCTTCTCGTCAATCTCCTGTTGAGTTTCAGAATGGTTTGTCTAGCTGAATTCCTGGGACCCCACCATATTTAGGTCTCCTACTCCCTGGCCCTCTTACTTCTCCCCCTATTTTTTTTTTTTTTTTAATAAAAGACTATAACTTAGAAACAGGTGGAGGAGCTGCATAGAGCAAGGGGAGTAAAATTTCCGTTACCTTTCCAGGTTTGCCAGTCTCCCCCAAGTCTGTTACATAGAAGTTCTCCAAACCCAGTCTTTTTGAATTTTTATGGAAGCCTTATTACCTATACATCATAGATAAATCATTGACCATTTGTGGTAGAACTCAATCTCCAGCTCCTCTCCTCTCCCTGGAAGTTGGGGGTGAGATTAATCATATAGCAGATTCCACTGGTAAACAACCCCCATCCTTACGTGTGTTCTAAAAGTCCCTCATTAACATAACAAAAGATATCCATTGCACTCATCACTTAAAAAAATCCAAGAGTTTTAGAACCTGTGTGCCATAAGTGGGCACAGAAGCCAAATATCTATTTTTATTATAAATCACAATATCACACTCATCCTCAACACTATGGATATATTGGGTTGGATAATTCCTTATTGTGGGGGTTATCCTATGTAATGTGGGATGTTTAGTGGCATTCTTGGTCTCTACCTAGTAAATACCCATAGTGATTCTGCACCCATTGGACAACCAAAAATGTCCCCGGGATTGACAGATTTCCCCTGATAGTAAAATTGCCCTCAGTGGAGAACCAGTAGTCAAAATAATCAGTCCAAACTCTTTATAGAGTAGTCAAAGCATTACATAAGAACTTTGAAAAAGTATAATTTCTCTCACCATTGAATTGTCCGGAAGAGTCTGATTAGTTAATACCTAGAAAAAGCAAACTAAGTTGGAAAGTGAAAACATATGCAAGAAGAAAAGTATCATTACTTCAGTTTTCTTGCGTCAACAAACTCCAGCATCTAAAACAGTGAATGAGGGAAATGAGTTTGTTCTAAGCATTCTAGCTAGATAAAAAGGAACTGATTTTTACTACATGGGTGACCCCCATCTATGCTATACAGTCTGTCTTTATTATTAAATATTAGCAACATTTTGTTAAAAGAAAATCCAAAATTTATACCAAATCAAATTTTATCACCACAATTGACTATAAATCCCCACAGATTGTCATTTAATTAAACCATCAAAGTGAAGAGACATAATGTGTTTACTTTTGATGAACAGTATTCATTGACAGACATTACAATTCTCTTCAATAATGTGAATTAATATTTTGTTCTAGTTGCATCCATTCACTTTGTTGGCAAGGGAGGGATCCCCCATCCTAAATAGTACCAGATGGTTAAATGCACAACAAAAAGCACTGAACAAATGAAACAGAGAGCAATCTACTAGTCACATATACTCACAGCCTGGAGAAGAAGGAATTTGCAGGAATACACTGAAGTTACATTTAGGAACAGAACAAACGGGCTGTCTGGGGAAGGCTTCATCATAGCAAGAGGGTAAGGCTCTCATGTAAGGATATGATTGGCTTGTTGGAAAAAATTCCTGGGCTATCAGGGAAGTAAAATCAGGTTGAAGACTGGCTGGAGTGCAGCTATTCTGACTGATGAAGAACTATCCAGGTTGAGGGAAGATTTTCCTATGAGGGATGGGGTGGGGTGGGGAGGGTTGTACATGTGGCAAGAACAGAGGAACTCATGATTACATCTTTAGGGCCCTGTGAGACACAAAGATATCAAGGCAGCACTTGGAATTTTAGGCCTTATAATTCACATTCTCAGACAGAAGTGATTTGTGATGTCTTAGTCATCTTGAATGCAAAGATAACACCAAATGGTAGGTGTATCTTTCCCACATGAGTTAACTGTGTTAAAGCTTTTCAAAACAGAAGTCTTAAAAGAATAGATCTGAACTACTCCAAGCATTCTTTCAAGACTTTGACACAACTGTACTAGGCATAGCACATACCTCGAAACACAGCAAGGAGCTAGAAAGGAAGAAGAAAACACAACCCTTTCCTTCAAGTGGCTCATGTATATATCACCAGATTGTCCCATACTGATCTCAGTGCTCCTGTGGGACTTTTCCACAAAGATTGTTGTGCAAAGAAAAAACTAAGGTGATGCCATGAATTGCAATATTTCATATTTTTGAATAGGCAGACTATACATGAAGGTGAATCTTAAAGTTTCTCCTGCTTAAGGACCAGCACAAGACCAAACCCTGAAATTCTGTGATCAGATGATAACTTTATGTGAAGACCTTGAACCACCAAAGAGTCCTCCCCAAAATAATTTTAATGTTTTATTTCTACAAATGCTGATATGAAAACCAGGTATCTAATTCATGTCTAAGAGTCACTTTGAGGCAAACAGAACATGATCTGAAGTCAGAAATCTGGATTTGAAAACTTTCTCTGACATCATACATATGTGAGCTTAGAAAAGGCTTTTAGTTATCCAGAGCCTGTGGCCTTGTCTCTCTATGGGGTTATTGGGAGCAAGAATTTTGACAAATAGATAATTCTACTTACTTATCTGTCCATCCATCCATCCATCCATCTATCCATATACAGCAAATGAAATAGTAAGAATTTGGTTCTGCATTAAAATCAATTCAAGTATAACAATAACGACAGCAGCAAAAACATAACAGTTGGAGTTCTACTGAAAGTACGGACATCCTGTCAGGGTTTAAAGAGAGGCTTGATGGGGATGATAACATTGTTAGTATTGAATTTTGGTCTTGTGTGATGTTTAGCATAAACACTTTCAATTGTCAACTCCAGTATTATTTTCTCACTTGTATCTAAGTAAGTTGGGTGAAAGTCTTTAACTCAACATCTGTGAACCTCTTTGTTGCATAAACACTATGAGAATTTATCCTATAGCTCTCAGTCATAAATCAGGAAGAACTCTGAAACAGTTCTTAATTCCTAATCTGTGTGACAGAAATCTCACAAGATATTGATACCTAACTCTGAAAGTGAGAAATTCAAACAGTACAAATAGTATTGCTTTCTTGAGAATTTCAAATTAATGAAGCAAGTGCTATATTTATGATGTAGCCTACGTGTTCATGAGTTCTTTTTAAATATTTTAGTTCTAGAAGCGAGGTGAAGCACAGGACTGGTGAAGCAGAGTTTGTGCTTGTCTTTATGGTTGACAGGGAAATAAAAACACTTCAGCTGCTAGCCACACCTGAACATACTATAATCATGTCCAAGTTTCTCTATATATAAGAGAGAAAATTTGGAACCTGACTAGAAGCAGTGTGTCAATATATGTTATTAATATTTATGACTCCTTCTCAATAAGTTCTGGAACCTATTCTTGACTCCTGGGAAAATTAATGGCAAACAAAGAACCTCGAGTTTTATATAACCCATTATGTTTTTCAAAGAACTTTCACTGCTATTATCTCCCTTGACCTGGTCTCAACTTACTTTAGACTACACGAAGAATAAAGTCCCCACTAGAAGGATGAGGAGGGAAGGATGTCAACTCCACCAGTGCAGAAGTATTTTATTTGCTACTTACATGCTGAAAGGCAAAACCCCTCTCTGCCCTTCCTTCTCTAAGACCAGCTTTCAGAGATCTCAGTGGTCATTGACGGATGACTTGCTTTAGTCCTCCCTTTTTCCCTTAGGCAAGCAGTGAACCACAAAACCACCGGCTTTGTGTCATCTACAGAATGTTTCTTCTCCTCCCCCTGCTTCAAGCCCAGTGGAAAACTACACAGAACGGAAGACAAGTCTATGTGTGCAGCAGTAGAAGAACCAGGACTCTGAAAATCTGTTGCCTTCTCTCCTTGCCTGAGTTGTTAAGATCTGGGGGGAGGGTGTTAAGAGTAGAGGCCATGGAAATTTAAAGAAGGCCTAAGAGAGCTGAAATTCTTCCCTCTGTAAACCTGGATTTTGCTCCTGGAATCCCTGCCGGTCAGTAAAGTAAATAGCTTGAATGCCACTAATATGAAGAATTTCAACAGAATCTTGTTGGTTTGAGAACAGGATATTCACAGTTGTGGAATACAACTGTAAGGTCCACACTTTGGATGCAGCTGAATTTGGTCAGTGTGGTCACCATATACAGTGAAGGAATATCTGTTAATGGGTTGAATGACTCCAGGTGAGAAGATGTGAGCACTTCACCCACCACTGACCGGTTTGGACATTGTTATTTGGGAACCATGATCATAGACATTTCTTTTGCCTTTTCATGGGAATAGCCCCAGTAGATTTTAAGAACCGAGAGGTCTGCCCTCCCCAAACACATGTAAACATGCACCAAGACTTAAGCTTGGACACTAGAAGACAGTAGAATCAGATGAGATGGAAAGCAGTGTTTGATGCACCCACATGGGCCCACAGGAGAGAAGAGAACCAGAAGTTGAAGTTTCTGGTCCTCACATAGTAATCTGGGGTGGTCAGCCTCCAGCCAGTCTTTTTTCAGTCTTCTCGACCTCCGACCCAGTTGTGCAGCTTTAGCCAGAGACAACAAGCTGATGATGTATTTAGTTCTTATTCTAAAACTCTTAGGTGTGTAAGGTATCATGATTGTAGGACACTGAATAACAACCTTCATAGCACATGAAGTGTACACCTCTTGTGAGCAACATCTTCAGTAGCACTAGCTGAAAGGCACGCGTGTGCGCTACACTATGGAAACCTCTGACCACAATGTGATATAGGGGAAGAAACATTGGACCTGGAATCAAGACAACTGAATCTGAATCCCACTCCTCTACCAAATGTACATAGAGTTTTAGAGAACCACTCACCTTCTCCAGTGTTTGGTTTCTTCATTTCTCAAAGCAGGTGTGCTGCTGATTCATTTCTAAGGTTCCTTCCAGCTGCAACATGTCTGCCAGTTCTGGGTTGTTCACACAGGGCACTTCGTTATTTAATCCAGTTAAAGCGCATTCTGCTATTTGGCTTAGATTAAACAAAATGGATCTGACCTAATAGAGGCAAACTGGGTATTTTCAGTGATCTTACAAAAAGCCAAACCATCCCTGCTGGTTGGGGGTAGAGGCACTGACACAAGACCGAGGACTGGGGCCTCACGTGGTCCATACTGCATCACACTCTAGAGAAAATAGCCCATGGGACTGAAATTTCTGTCTCATCCTCCTCTTAGGTATTGGTATTTGACACTTGGGTACTTACTCACTCAAATCTGTAATATGTTTTGTTTTTTTTAATTTTTTTATTATTAACATATAATGTATTATTTGTTTCAGGGGTATACGTCTGTGATTCATCAGTCTTACACAATACTCATGTTTCAGAAGTTGATATCTTTATAGATGTATTATAGAATATACAAGGAGAGATTATAAATGATTGCTCTGTGTGTGTGTGTGTGTGTGTGTGTGTGTGTGTGTGTAAGGAAAGAAGGGGAGAAGGGCAGAGTGGAAAAGGTGTTAATTACTAATAATTTGTATACTGATCCATTTAATTAAATGTGGTCATCATATCCTTGACTCCTTTATAAACAAGAGCTGACTCTAGAATATCTTCTATAAATATACTTTCATATACCTATAACAAAGACAAAGCTTTATTTAGTTGTCCTCTGATCAAAATGCTATA
The DNA here is from genome assembly GCF_002288905.1 of Enhydra lutris kenyoni. NCBI lineage: Eukaryota > Metazoa > Chordata > Mammalia > Carnivora > Mustelidae > Enhydra > Enhydra lutris. Next base: position 58,489,239 of record NW_019154088.1, read on the forward strand.
TTGCACAGGGAAATGATAGGAGTAACTCTTCAGCTGATGTCCAAAAAATGCATCCCTTAATCTTGTGTTTCTTTAATTAGAAAAAATATGCAGGCCTCATGTAACAGCCTTCCTATATTACATATTCAGATCTTGCATTTTAATGCCTCAGGGGCTAGCTGCAAACTATTTATGGATTTTTCCAAAGAATGAAAGTATTCTATTTTCCCATGTACATTCTGTCTTTATGTTTCTAAATTGCTCAGACTGGGATAAACCTATAATATTAGGAAAATAATTACATTTTTGATAGATTGATAGAATTAAGAAACATTAAAAGAAATCCCATTTTAAAATAAAAATTTCCCCAAACTTCTATCTAGGTTTTATCACTATCTTTATTGGAACAGAGAAATCTTTTAATTCAAACAAATATACTGTGGGGGTTTAAAATTTTAACTTCCAGTATGACACTAATTTTATTGCTTATACCATTACAGTACAATTTATTAGAGGAAATTATAGAAGTTTAAAATAACATTTACAAAGCTAATATATCAAAAGAACATTTTCTCTGAACCCACTGCTTCATATTTTTGTAATGGAGAGCTTCTTATTTATTAAACCAAATTCAAAATAATAATTTTCAACAAAGACTCCATTCAAAGAAGTTCCATAAAATGCACATTTTATTCTGTATCATGAAAAAATATTCACATTTAAATAAAGTGTGAAAAAAACCAAAATAATCCTCCCTGATGAAATACAGTTTATTGTGCTGAAACCCAGAATTATTTTGGGTTAGAAACTTCCACCTGCCAATTCACTTTTTAAAAAGACAATTTCTTGAGAACAAATTTTAAATAAAGTGATAATCACCACAAACTTCCCAAAAGCAATCAAATTTTGATCACCTGTATTCCAGAATTGACCGTAAAGTTAAAGTTAAAATATTCTCACACATTCCCTCAACAATCAGATGATAGGTTAACAGTACATACAAAATTTCTATATTACACATTGCAGTACCTTTGTTTAAGTAGAAAGAAATTATCTGCTAAGCATGAATCAGATTTTTTTAAAAGAGCAAACAAGTACTGCTTAGCATAATGATGTTAAAAGAGTCACATGAAGTTTTTGCATTGTTTCCTTGGTCAATATGTGAATCAGTTGTTGGAAACTGGAGTAATTAACCGTAACCCTTATAGAGCCATTTTTAATACCCCAAACTACCACCAATATGGTCTCAGTGGCAAAGACATTTATGAATTTGCAAAAATAAATTCCCATCGTAACAGTAGTGTTATAGTGAGGAATTTGCATTATAATTTACAAAATGCTGCAACTTGTATAAACAAAGTCATTAGAACATAGAATAAAAAGAAATCTATAGTTGTAAATATATTAATGATATGCTCATTTTTATTTGTGTTGTGTGACTATCAAGAAATTCTAGGAGTCACCGTTTTTTGCAATAAATTGCAGTGAATGTTTCAGGGTAGAAATAGTCCTAGACTTGTTTCCAGTTTCACCGTGGTAACAATCATATTGTTCCTAATATGAAATGCACGTTCTGTCTTGCTTTAACTGTGAACGGGTTCGAGGGTGGAAGGTGACTGCTCAGTGGGAGCCTGCGCTCTCAACCAAAACAAGATGTAAGTGAATCCTGGGTTTATAACTCCTGAAAAATCTCAAGAATCACAACATGAAAACCTCCCCACCAAGATCACAAAACAATCCTTGCCACTGTTTTCTAAATATGGAATATAATAAATAATCTGGGTGTTAAATGTACTTTGGTTTTTGTATAAACTGACAGTGTATGTTTGTGACACAATATACCAATATTAAAGACTCAGACCTATCAAACTTTGACATGGAATTCAAAATGAATGTGTTGCAATTTTGCATAGCTTGCTAGCTCTTCTTTCTGCATATTCAATCTTGGCCTCATCCGGAATATTTCCTGTCATACTTCAATTGAAAAAAGTCGAGGAGCCAATGAGGGGTCCGTGACACCAAGAGCTCTGCAATCAACAATTATCTTTGTTGCTTTAGTCACGAAGTCCACTTCCCCTAACTCAACAGAGAAGGAGGGCATTCACCTTCATGTTATCAAAGAGGATTTAGCAGAGGACAATGGAGTATTTGACAATGAAGTACTTAAATTCGTTACTATGAATACTCACTCGGGCATATTCAGGCACATTGTGGGTATTTTGGCCTTGACTAGTCTCATCATTCAACAGTCAGTGATTCTGCACGAAGGAGAGAGTTGTCAGACCCTCTTGACTTTACCCCATGACATATAGCTTAGCCAGCCAAGTGCTTATGACTAGGCTTCTCGGTCAGAGCCAGAGGTTTTTTTGTTTTGTTTGTTTTTTAAGATTTTATTTATTGACAGAGGGAAAGACAGCCAGAGAGTGAACACAAGCAGGGGAGTGGGGGAGGGAGAAGCAGGCTCCCCGCTGAGCAGGGAGCCCAATGTGGGGCTAGATCTCAGGATCCTGGGATCATGACCTTAACAGAAGGCAGACGCTTACTGACTGAGCCACCCAGGCGCCCAGAACCAGAGGTTCTAAACTTGCTCGGTTGGGGGAGCACTCATTTATTTTTTTAAAACCCCAGCATTTGGCAAGCTTTCAAACTGCTTCCTCATGTTTCATTAAAATCCTAACATTGGTTATAACAGTGTGTTATTTCAAAAAATAAATAAAAACTATTTAAAAATCTCATACACAGAAAACCCACGATGAGGAGGCAACTGCTAGGCCTACTCTTCTATTTCTTTTCCTTTGTTGTTCTCTGATTAAGTATTTCATTCAGATGTAGTACAAGTCATGAGCTCATTTAAAAAATAATGCAGTGCTAATAGTCAAGGATGAAAGTGAGCTAACCATAAAAAGTTTTGGATAGTATCACTGGGGTCCTCTACAATTGTTATGAAAAAGTGAAATCATCTCTTCCATGGTTACCTCTGGCTGTGTTATCATCAAAGTAAAAAAGATTATTTGAGCTAAAGATCCCAGAGTGTAATGCTGTAATAACCTTGTTTCTTCTCCTTATCGCAACACATTAGCTTTAAAAAAATCTTAAGAGGGTAAGACAAATAAATCACATTCAGAAAATTAACATTTTTTCATTAGAGAAAATTATTTAAACTTTCTAAAGGAAATATACATACAACAGGCCTGTTAAATTTGGAAGTAGTAAAAATTGCCATTCTAAACAGAAATGGTTCATTTGAATAATGCATTTAATAGTGGTTTGGCCAAGAAGGCAACATCAGTGTAATCAATAAAAAGATCTACATAATCCACTTAAAATTCAGTGCTTCAAAAATAAATTTTAAAAATAAAATCTTTCTAGCATCTCATCCAAATTCCAATATTAAAAATGGAGAGAAATCATAGAAAAAATCCTGAATGTTTCTTGCTTTCCGTGACTATCATGCATTACCTTCTTAGGTTAAAATTCAATTGGAAAAGAAAGTGTTAATATCAGTGAGCACAACTTGCCTCTTACTTACTACCGCATTTGGCAATTTACCTTTACAGATGCCTTTTGATTGTTGAGAGAAGTGGAGGAAAATTCCATTATTGGGGTGGAACACCTTGTGCTTAAACAGTTATGACTTCAATCTCTGTCATCTACCCTAACCTTCTGTGAAAAATCAAATATTTATACTACAGAGTGAAATTTTTAACTTATTTTAATTTCAGGAGACTTTAAAAGTACATGTCTTAAAAGACTTGGAATTTGTGGTTGGACAAGATGGCCCTTACAATATCAGCATTCTATAAAAATCTCTCTAAAGTCTGCCTGCCTCTGATAGAACTTCGCCTTTACCACTCAAGAGCTATGCTATCCTGACAAGTTCCTTTCTCTGTACTTAATAGGGTTGTTGCAAAAATTAAATTTGATAATCTGAATAAAGTGTTTAGCACAGCATTAAAAGTGAGCACTCAATAAATACAAGCCAAATTAACTTATTTAACTTCAAAGCCTGAAGGTCAAGAAGCAGATAGATTTCATTCAGTCTTCTCTATTCCTTTGCCTTCATCGTTTTCCTGATTCCCAGTCCAAATCTCCATGGTTTTGACCATCATAAAGCAGGCAAACACACTGGTCTCATCATGAAATTCAAGAGATAGAATATCTCAAGTTAGAAGACAGACCAATACTCTTTAAAACATCTGGCACAGTAGGCATTAAAAAAATTCTAGCTCCTATCTCCCTTTCCTACATAACATGACTCAGAATTTTAATTAGAATGTAGTACCAAATACAAATTTTAGTACTATCTAAACAAGTATATCAGCAAAAATGTTGACCTGTTTTCACTTTATTGAAATAATTTCTCACTCTCAAACTTCACCATGCAGTTTAATAAATTTAACTACTCAACAGAGAATGAAAAAGTTAACTGCCTTTCTCTACATGGAAGATGATTTGTTTGGTTCTGTGTGTTTGTGCATACACAAGTGTTTTGAGAGGTAGAGAAAGACAAGAAAGACATGGTAGTAGAAGTCCACTGTGTTGCCCTGGCCTCTGGACTTGGGGAAGAGATATTTTCTCCCCTCAATGGATGGTTGAGAACCAATTATTTTATATAAAATGCTTTGAAGATTAAACATTAGTAACACTTCACATGGACACTGTTTAACAACTTGATTTGTTTGATGTAATTAGGCATCAAAATTGTATTATTTTCTTAATAAAGAATGTTCATTTTTTTAGTGCTTCTAATCTTCACATCCTTTATAGCTCCAAACTTTCACTATAACTTTTGGAAATATTACCACATACAAGAATTATAAATTAAATAATGAGAATTCTAACTTAAATTTCCTTATCATGAAAACAAAATAAATATCAAATTTATAATTACATAAATGTTTATCTTCATTATTTCCAATGTAGAAAAAGACCTAGGATCAAAGAAAAAAAATTATCTTTATGTCTTTTTTTTTTTTTAGTTGTTTTCAGGGGAAAAGTATCAACGATGGAAAATAAAACCAGCAAAATACAGAGTAAGTATTTTATCCTAATATAAGAAGAGTCTATTGATCTGTAAATGTTAAACATACAGAATAACTCACATTTCTAGGAAGAGAATTACTAACAAAGTCATTATTTGTAACATCTAAATCTCTAGTCCTAGAAATATTCTAAATTAGAAGAGCTGGGTAAAATCCAGGAGATAAAAAACTTGCAAATTTGTGAAAAATTAATAGACAACTTTATGGATGAAAAAAAAAAGGTGAGTGGCAAATGCCAAAATGAAGTAGTACAGATATTGTTTGTGAGTGATAATTCTGTGAAAATAAAGTTGAGGGAAAATATTTTATCAAAGACCTAAATCTCACAGGAAAGAGGCATGAAAAACCCAAACATGTCTCTTTTAATAAGTCCATTCTATCACTTCATTGTTAAAACTACATTTTTCATAATTCATTTATGGGTACTAGAAACATCTCACATAAGCTTTTACTTAAGGATGAGAAAAAAAATGATACTAAAGAAAAATGTATGCCCTGTACACAAAAATGTAGATATGTTTGAATTTATTATTTGCTTAAGTCCTCAGATTGCATTGGGTTTTGTAATTCACATTATTTATTGTTTAGGAGTCTTTGACACTTGGAAATGCATCCACGTTTGTTCTTTTGTTTTGTCTGGTGATGTGCCAGTGAGAAAAATAAGCTATAATGAAAGAAACGTGGATGTTATGGTTTTGTTTCTGTTCAAAAAACCCTATTTTTGTTGACTTCCACAATTTTTTTTTTTTTTTTTGAGGACTAAAGGCAGATCCAGACTTAGTCAATCCTTCTTATGGAAAAGGCTGCACATACTTACACAGAGCAGTCAATAAAAGTAATGTTTATAAGGCAGTGTATACCAGAAAAGCTAAGACAATAGAAAAAAGTTTTATATAAACTCACCAGACTTGATCTGATGCACCCATAGGTGTTACCAAGGACATGCTTAGATCTAAATTGTGACCACCATCATGCTCCTCTTTGGAGATCTGTTCCAAAGACAGGAATAGAAATCCTGACTTGGACCCCAGGAGCTCACGTAGCCTGGCATTACTAACCTATTTAAAACCTGACTCTTGTTTTTATTCTGATTGTGTAGCCCCACACACATCACCTCTTGGTTTATTTTCCTGGACCAAAATAGGAACATTTCCTTTAAAGTCAAGTTGATCTATGTCAACCCTCTAAAAAAATTATATACGTCATTCCATAATTGTAAGAGTTTTTGTTTTCTGTGTGGTAACAACATGTAGGCTCTAAGTACAAAGTTTACACTGAGAGCAAATTGATTGAAAATATTTATTTACATATGTGTGAAATGTATATGTAATGCAGCTGTGATCTGGAACATCATGGGCCTATCACAGCGGATACAAATAGAAATGCTGTCAACTATTTAGCAAATAAATAAAAAAATGTTAGAATGGATAGTAAAACTTCATGGTCAGTGATGAAGTACCCCCTTAAGTCTCCCTTAATATTTCTTAAATGTATCAGGCATTTATAACCAATCCTTCTTTAACTTGAGAAATTGCGTCTGCTTTCAAAATGATGCCTAATTCCTAGTTTGTAATAACAGTTTTAAAATTCTGATGTGACAGAAAGATTAGAAAACCTATTAAGATACCTTAATGTCTCTTGTCATGTGTAAGATCTGCCTCCTTATTTCTGGCCTTTGTTATTGTCTTTACACAAAGGATCACTACAAATGTAGTGACTGGAGGTTTGAATGTATTCTTTGGGTTATAAGACTCTCTTTGCAGACTTAACCAATGTTAACAAAATGAATCTCATTTTCAAAAATAAAATGTTTACACGTTTTAAGTGGCTTCCTAGAGTTATCAGTCTTACTAGTCACATATTGAAACTTTTTAAAATAGAATACTCTAATTTAGGACACAATAACATGAGTGGTTTTTTAAATACAAGTGGTTTTCCTTTTTTTGACTTTTTTTTCCTAGGTCAAGATATACATTGAAAAATCAATTGGTTATTGGAAGAGATTCTTTCACAACTAAGAATTTTGTTTTAAGAACATCAGCCCACATGAAGTCATGTGTTTTGAGTAAGTCAATGATTATTTTTATATAAAAATTTGAAAGATAAAACGCTCTGTATCATGAATACTCACCAATTTTTTTACTTTTTCTCAGAAGATCGAGAATTTCTGCTGAGCAGTATGACTACATTGAAAAAGCAAAAATCATAATATTTACATGCCTTTTTCTCTCCTCTCAAAAGACCTTCACTCTTGCCATGTTTATTTAATTAGTAGTACTAAATTTCCAGATAACTCTTTTGCTCACATACCAGTGGCTAATTATTATTTAGCCATCAATACCTTGCCCCCCCAATCTCTGACCAGAGAAATCTCCTCTAAACCCTAGAAAAATATTTAGGGAGAACATCCCAGCTGATTTTCTATGAAAGAAAGAAAAAAAGTTAATAATTTATCTTAATGTGATTTTCATTTGAGAGGAAGATGATTTCCCACTGACCTTACATCTTGATATAAAAATGGAGCACTTCTTATCTTCATTTCAGTATTTATTGGTGGGGAAATTGAAGCCCAGACACACCAAAGAACAGTTAATTTGCCAAAGTTACACTGTAATTGTGGCAAAGCTAGATTCAGAATCCAAGACAGAGCTCAGATACTAATCCTGGGATGTTTTCCAAAAAAATTGTTTTTTCTTCTCTCCTTTTCCATCAAGACCACAAGAGAAATATTCTTATATGTAACAAAATATTAAAACACAACATTCACATAATTACAAAATATTCATATTTTAAAGTTTTCCATGTATGATATGTACATTCTAGATAAATTTTCTCATTACCTACATAAAATTTTGGAAGAGACATAAAATAGCTTAAAAGATAAAAATTATACAAGATAGTAGAATTCATTAATATGACACATAACTCCACCAGTACCAGCCACTGCACACTTTAAAAACAGTCTCTGCTCTGAAGACTAATGTTTTTAAAGTTTCCTGAAAGAATTCAGTGATTAAAATAAAACAGCAAATGGGCCAGATCTCAGGAGAACAAAATCTCCTTAAAGGAAGCTGTGGTTTGCATTTGGGCTCCAATAGGATTAATCTTCAAAATGGCATTTTTGTTAGTTGTCATAATTAATATTCTTGTTAACGTACTGGGAACTCCGTGGGGCATATACCTGTCCTTTAAAATCCCAAATTTTCTAATTCTTTTGCTCTGATCTACATACGGTTTTTTGAAACTGAGTACTTAGGACAGTTGTACTTCTATACATACTGTGAGATGAAACTGGTGTCATAATAAAAATTTTCCATTTTAACAATGATGTATCTGTCTCTATTCAACATCTATGCCCAAACCATTCTAAGTACTATTTATGTCATTGTGGGACACGAGTAGCTTTGGTTTTGTCATCTGCCTTTTGTGTGCCTGTGTTCTCTTTACCATAAGATCTTCTATCTACTAGATCATATTCAGTGCAATACTATCCTAATACAGACTGGCAAAACTTGTCATTATGATGCACAGCTCACATTTCTATTTTTGTTTGACTTTTACTATTAGATTACAACCATCTGTCCAGGGTACAGCATCTGACCATCTGCATCATCATAGAAAAATATTGAAGGTATGTACGTTGCTTTGGAAAATGTTTGGATTTTAAATATGTATCTATTTACTCCTATTAGTACATTGTTCAGAAATATAATAATAAAAATTTTACTCTGGATGCACCAAAAGCATCTATACAGTGTAAGAATAAAACATGCAGTCATCTGGTCCCCCAAAAGAGAATCTACTGTCTGTGTGCCAGCCAAGGCAACACAGAACAGGACTGTATCATTATTGCATGTATTAAAGCAAGTGTTCACCCTTCACTCAAATCCGGGTAATTTCAACTGGTAAGAATTGTGGAATCTGGGAACCTAAAAGACTACTCTATATACAGTGTTTGCTGAACACATGCATTTCTGCTGAAAACAGCAGAGTGCATTCAGCACCTTGTCATGTCATGCACATAGGAACATAGGTGACTGGAAAAGAATAGTGTGATAACTGCACCATAAACAAGCAATTGATACTTTTCCCTCCTTGAGGACAACCTGGGGAGTTCAAAACCATGTTTCTTGCTCATGTATATGAACAATAATATTGTAGGTCAGTTGAGTCAATGGCAGAACACAGCCAATATTTGCACCACTAATGAGCAAAGATATGGATTGCAACATCAGATTGCCCTGCTGTTTTAGTCGTTCTGACACAGCTTTACACCAATGGTTATTTTTTGAAGCATGTGGCTAAAGTTAGACTGACCATTTCTGTATGTAGATTATTTTTACCATTCATCTTACCTTTAAAAGCTTAACCAAGCTTGTCTCATACACCGTTAAATAGAAAAATACCCTGAAATTCAATAAATGTCAGAGGTCCAGAAAAAAGTACCATCCTCACCATGGAAGCAACCTAAGTCTCAGTTTCAAGGCTGATTCCTTATACTGTGAGTGCCAGATTTTCTTGTGCCTGTGGTAAGTCAATGTTGGTTGGTAGGTAGCATAGCATGGAGACATGCTCCCCTGGAAACTTCCATGCTGAGTAATGGAAGTTGTGGGCACAAAGAAGGGGAAATGGAACCCATGGCACATTATATCTGTTCTGAGACTCATGGATTTTAGAGGCACATCTTGTGGGCATGTGAAGAAGCTCTAGTAGAAATTCTAAAATACCAACTGTTTTTATAAATTGCTGTGTTCTGCACTTCTCCAGTCTGATTGCGATAACTTGTCTTTCAGTTCTGGTGGTTTTGTTTGGGGATGCTGGACACAGTTTGAAAAGCTCATAAAAATGGCAACGGTAGGTCAAAAAATCTCCTATGATTTTGCTATCATGTTGGGTATGTTGTTAACATATATGTACAGATGGTCCGATAATGTACAAATTACCGGAGTCTATTTTCAACTTGATGCAAACTTCAACATGCACGCACCAGTTTAAAAGTATGCCTCTTTGATCAACTGCACAAAATATACTTTGGTCAAAAGAAAGAAATTTTTCTGGGTTCTTACAAATGAACATGTATTTTATTCTCAATACGTACCATTTAAGGGACTAGCTACACACAAGTGTTTGTTACTTTTTTTTTTTTTTTTAGTTGATTATAGGCACTTTCTAAGAAGAGGATTTAGGACTCAAAAGACTCTGAAATTCAGTCTTTAGTACCCTCCTTTCATAAATGGATCTGCCTGAGCCACAGTAGTCTAGTGTAGCAATTCAGCAGAAGTTCTACAGCAGAACTGTGTGCAAAAAAGCTTTAGAAAATTGTAACCAGAATAAAATTATAGAAAAGCAGTTATCTGAACTGAGCAACTTAACATCTATCTACTTCTTAGGTTTTTTCCTAACCATGTTTGATGCGTTATCCCTATAAACATTGCTAAGAATCATGTGTGAATGGTTCTATACCTGTGTTTCACCCTAAGTTACAGATATGCTACAAAAACTATCTGTTTACATTCATTTTTATTTATATCATTATAGTTAAGATTTTGATACGATTACTCAAATGTGTTTTGTTTCTTTGCCAAGAGCCTTTCAACCTCACCTTTGAACAAGTTTTAGAAACACAAATTTAGAACATTAATCACATCTGGAAAACCAGCATCTCTAATGTGAATTGTTAAAAGGCCCTTTTACCCTGTGGTGCAGTTTTTCTATAATAATATACACTATATTAATAGTTCCATATTTATGGGGTTGATAAAATCAGCTAAGATGGCAGCTGTTCTCCAAGACGGAGGGAGTAGAGATTTCCTTACATAAGAGTAAATGATTACTATCTAAGTACAGTGTTAAAAAAGGAGAGGTATAGTTGAGCAAAAATGCAATTCATGCACAAAACTCATAGCAATACGTTCCCAATATCCCACACTGCTATCTGATTTAGGCAACAAAACAGTCATTTAGATGGCGCAAACACTGCCTGTTGGGGAAAATAACCTAACACTAAGTTACAGAAAAATATCCTATGAAAAGAGATTATAAAATGGTACCAACAGTCTAAAAGGTTGAACCCTCCCTTGGCATTAATCTCTAATTTTAACTTAACAGAATAGTGAGAAAATGACAGCTCAATATACTCAGCCTGAGATCAAATTTGTCATGGCAACATTGGCAGGTTGGACCCTGATTCTTCAAATGTTACATTGCCTTGGTTAACAAAAATCATACTTTTTTTGTATTAGAATAGAGATTATAAATAAATGTAAAGTGTGCATGCAGTCAACTGCATAATATACAAGCAATATCTATGTTTTAAATAATCATCTTCTTTGGCAGGCCAGAATCCAGCTGGACATGCAGTATTTACATATCAAAATCCATATTGTGTTCATCATATTGAAAGCAAGTGAAAATATATAGATGTATATACGGTATATACACACATATGTATATAGATGTATATACTGTTTTTAATATATTAACAAATATATATGTGTAGATATATATATTAAAAGTGGATTTCATCTTTGTCAGATTCAGGTGACTCAGGCCTTGAAACACTAAAAATATCCTGACATGGTATCTGGGGAGGTACTTGGAGTGGCATTTGGGATTTGGGAGAAGAGGTCTGGGGCACGCTTTTTTCGGAGAGTATTTTTAAAATTTCTGCCACCTGCTTTTCCAGGGCAGTCATTCTGCAGCTTAGCAGCTGAATGTCCTCTTTGAGTTCATGCTTGACTTCCTGCAGTGTGGTTTGTAAGGCCTGCTCTGGGATGGGATAAAAGGGGTGCTTGGCGTCAGCCTGAATCGGGCTGTGCTCCAGCGGACTTCGGGCCTCTCCGGCCTTATCCAGACGAAGGTCACTTTTTGTAATCCCACTGTCACAAGAATCTGTTTTCCTTAATGGGTTTTTGGTAACGCTGTTCTCCGAATCGCTGCCCTTGGGGTCCTCTGACAGTAGCCCCATGGACTCAGCTTTTGTGACATTATTCCAGTCTTCCTTTTTCTCCTCATGCGCCCCCATGTTATTCTTGAGTCGCAGCCATCCCCTCCCATTTCCGTTCTTCATCCTGATCGGGCTGTTGACTTTGAGGCATTTGGGGTCAGCACCGCCACTGGGCTTGAGTTCCATGGCCTCACGGTTGTTTTGCTTGAGGGACTCGCTGGTTTTCACGTAAGCCAGAGACGTCTGAATGGGCGTGATCTGTGACACAGTGACCACACTGGTGCCCGTGATGGAGGCCCCATTCTGTAAGGAGCGGCTTTCTACCTGAACCTGGTTCCGCTCGGGGTCACTCTGGGTGGACCCCTGATTCCGCAGCTCCTTCTGCTGCTTGAACTTCTGGAAGAGCTTTCGGACTGGGTGGTCCACGGGGATGCTGAGGGTGACCTCGTTCTTCTGCCTGAGGCGCTCCTCTTCCTCTTTCTTCACGTCACTGATTTTTCGGAAAATGATCTGTGGAGGGGGAGAGATGTTCAGAACGTGATTACAAACATAGATGGACTGCTAATCATGTGACAGGATGCTGGATAAACTTTGTTTCGCTGAGGAAACCCTCAAACGCAGGGTAAGATCACTTCGGAAGGGAAAAAATACCTCAGTGCCACTCAACGGACGCAGTATACTGAGAACTCACCATGAGCACTAACTTAGCTTATGTCATCCTACTCTCTTGCATACAGGAGGGGGAATGTAATGGAGAGAGAGCTGAAGAGAGGTACTTGCTTTCTAGTTTATGTTCTAGTTTAATAGAAAACATATAAATGCATACGTTAGTACATATGTGTATGCATATTTGTGTAAGGAAATACATTAAATTTCCTTGCATCGCTATTTCTTGTATGTTTTCCTTTTATATACCAATATATTCAGTACCATTTTTAATAACATCCCCTGCTTAGCGGTTAAATTATGAGTTCCAGGCTATAAAAATACCAAAATATTAGACGGTTTACTAACATAGCACCTGTGATGGGTGGGGGGAGGGATTACATTTATTTAGGTGTACAGAACTAGGATCTGTAAGTAAAAGTTCCTGAGAGGTAAATACCAGCTCAAAATATACTTCATTTTAAGCTGCTATCTATTTATTGAATAAAGAACCTTGAAAACTGATGAACTTCACACCACTAAAATATCCCAATAGAAGTAAGTGTGTTGTCCATGTAATACTATCATGGGGTGGGAGACTGGACTCTTCAAATTTCAATATTCCTTAAAATTGTTTTTTTACTGTTAGTATTCATTTTTCGCTCAATGCTATTCCAACCTACTTACAGGTTCTTCTTATCTTTTGAAATATTATAAACAATTTCAGCGTAAAGTGTTTCTCCCTTTCAGATTTCAGTATTGTTAATAGTTTTCTGTGCATATTTCCAGAAGTTTTTTTCATTAAGTTTTTTACTTCCAGAATTAACATACAATGTTCTGTTCAACATAGTGATTCAACACACTGTACATTACCCAGCGTCCATCTCAACAAGTACACTCCTTAATCCCCATCACCTGTTTCCCTCATTCCCCACCTACCTCTCCTCTGACAACCATGAGTTTGTCCTCTATAGTTAAGAGTCTGTTTCCGGGTTTCTCTCTCTCTCTCTTTCTTTTCCCTTTGCTCATTTGTTTTGTTTTTTAAATTCCACATATGAATGAAATCATATGGTATTTGTCTTCCAGACTCTTTCTATGAAGCCAGCATTACCTTGATCCCTAAACCAGGCAAAGACCCCATCAAAAAGGAGAATTTCAGACCAAAATCCCTGATGAATATGGATACCAAGATTCTCAACAAGATCCTAGCTAACAGGATCCAACAGTACATTAAAAAGATTATCCACCATGACCAAGTGGGATTTATCCATGGGATGAAAGGGTGGTTCAACATTCGCAAATCAATCAATGTGATAGAACAAATCAATGAGAGAATAACAACATGGTCCTCTCAAATGATGCAGAAAAAGCATCTGTTCCTGATTAAAACTCTTCATAGTATAGGGATAGAGGGAACATTCCTCATCTTCATAAAATTTAAGAAAAACCCAAAGCGAATATCATTCTCATGGGGAAAAACTGACAGCCTTCCCACTGAGATCAGGAACACAACAAGGATGCCCACTCTTGTCACTGTTGTTCAACATAGTATTGAAAGTCCTAGCAACAGCTATCAGAAAACACAAAGAAATAAAAGGTATTCAAATTAGCAAAGAAGAAGTCAAACTCTTCTCTTTGTAGATGACATACTTTAATATGAAAAACCCAAAATCTCTACCCCCAAATTACTAGAACTCATACAGCAATTCAGTAATGTGGCAGGATACAAAATCAGTGCACAGAAATCAGTTGCTTTCTTATACATTAATAATGAAAATATAGAAAGGGAAATTAGAGAATTGATTCTATTCACTATAGCACCAAGAACCGTAAGATACCTTGAAATAAACCTAACCAAAGAGGTAAAGAATCTGTACTTGAGGAACTACAGAACACTCATGAAAGAAATTGAAGAAGATATAAAAAGATGGAAAAGCATTCCATGCTCATGGATCAGAAGAATAAACATTGTTAAAATGTCTATACTGCCAATCTGTACTTTCAGTGCCATCCCGATCAAAATTCCACTGGCATTTTTCAAAGTACTGGAACAAACAACTCTAAAATTTGTATGGAATCAGAAAAAACCCTAAATCACAAAGGAAATGTTGAAAAAGAATAACAAAGCTGGGGCTTCACGTTATGTTCCATAAAGAACTCCTCAAGCTCAACACACACAAAACAGATAATCACATCAAAAAATGGGCAGAAGACATGAAAAGATGCTTCTCCAAAGAAGACATACAGATGGCTAACAGACACATGAAAAAATGTTCATCATCATTACCCATCAACGAAATTCAAATCAAAACCACACTGTGATACCACCTTATACCAGGTAGAATGGCCAAAATTAACAGGACAGGAAACAACAAGTGTTAGAGAGGATGTGGAGAAAGGGGAATCCTCTTACACTATTGGTGGGAATGTAAGTTGGGGCAGCCACTTTGGAAAACAGTGTGGAGATTCCTTAAGAAATTAAAAATAGAGCTACCCTTTGACCCTGCAATTGCATCACTGGGTATCTACCCCAAAGATACAGATGTAGTGAAAAGAAGGGCCATCTGTACCCCAATGGTCATAGCAGCAATGGCCACCAAACTGTGGAAAGAGCCAAGATGCCCTTCAACAGATGAATGGGTAAAGAAGATATGGTCCATATATACAATGGAATATTACTCAGCCATCAAAAATGATGAATACCCAACTTTTGTATCAACATGGACAGGACTGGAGGAGATTATGCTGAGTGAAATAAGTCAAGCAGAGAAAGTCAATTATGATATGGTTTCACTCATTTGTGGAGCATAAGGAGTAACATGGAGGACATTAGGAAAAGGAAAGGAAAAGTGAATTAGGGTAAATCAGAGTGGGAGATGAAGCATGAGAGACTGTGGACTCTGAGAAACAAACGGGGTTTTGGAGGGGAGAGGGATGGGGGCGGTGAGCCTGGTGGTGGGTATTAAGCAGGGCACATATTGCATGAACAATGGGTGTGGTGCATGGACAATGAATCTTGGAACACTGAAAAATTAAAATTTCAAAAAAAGATACGGTATTTGTCTTTCTCTGACCAACCTATTTCACTTAACATTATATTTTGTAGCTCCATCCATATTGCTGCAAATGGCAACATACTCTTTGTTATGACTGAATAATATTTCATTGTATATGTATAACAGTCTTTATCCATTCGTCTATCAGTAGACACTAGGGTTGCTTCCATAATTTGGCCATTGAAAATAATGCTACAATAATGAGGGTGAACGTATTACTTGAATTAGTTTTTGTTTTCTATTTTGAGGGTAAACTTTAACTATAGAATTAAATACATATTGCATGGGCTGTTAGATGGGTAACCACAAGTAAGTATACATAAATTTCATTTAAAATGTCTTTTGAACACCAAAGGCAAAATGTTGTAATACAAATTCAAAATATAGAGAAGAATCAAGCCAGATGGTCTATCATCCAATTGATAGGAGTTTCTAGCTTTTTCTACATAGGACTCAGTACCTTCTGATTACATAATTTACTTCTAAAAAAATTTTAAAAATAAATAAATAAAACATCTTTTGAAAATAATACTGGGAAGGACTTATAACTCCATCAAGAGAAGTAAAACTCTTCACCATGTAAGAAATTACCACTCATATTATCAAAGTTAGAAGTGAATTTAATGAATGTGAGATTTTTGCTCAGTCTCCTTCTGAAGAACAAAATAACTGCAGGTGGGCTAGCAGGAAAATTCAGAAGGGAGTTATATTACAGTGCTCTTAGAATCACAATTTTCTGAGGCTGGCAAAATTACTTCATCACCCTCTCTCATTAATTTATTGGTTAGATTGGAGATATATGGCAAGTACATAGCATGTAAGAGACACTCAAAATATGTTGGTTCTCTCCATTGAACTCTCATAAAATACTTTCTATTTGAAACCATTTCCAGCACCTCTTGAGGATTCAATAGCTTCCAGAGGAACATTACAAACATCAGTTTATACTAGAAACCAATACTAGTGATGGTCACTTAACAGAAAAGTCAGGGAGATAGCAATCCTCTAAGAGCACTCTTTCTAAATTGAGACTGATGCACTAAACACAGCTTATCAAGTGGTAATGATATGTATTTTAAAATAAATATTCTCTAAATTCAATAACTGTCTGTAAAGACCAGCATATTTTTCCCTCTCTAGTGGCACATGAAATTGGATCTTTTTTTTTTTTTTTTTTTTTTTTTTGGTAAGGATTTTACTTACCTATTTGACAGAGAGAGAGAACAGGCACAAGCAGGGGGAGTGGGAGGGTGAGAAGCAGGCTCCCCACTAAGCAGGGAGCCCAACATGGGGCTCTATCCCAGGACCCTGGGATCATAACTTGAGCTGAAGGCAGATGCTTAACTGACTGAGCCACCCAGGCATCCCACAATTGGAGCTTTTAAATGATGTAAAACTTATCTGACAGTCTGACATCAAAGTTCCAGCATGATTTTTCAAAGGGTTGACATGTTTCTCATGCTTCCTAAGTCAACAGAGCTTATGCTGAGCCTTCACAATATTAGATTCAAACATGGACACAGACACCATATTCCTTTTCCATCCCTCTTCATTGAAAAGGTACTCAATTTGGTTTTAGAAACTGACATGAGGGGACAAATGACTGGCCACATCCTCCTTCCCACTCAACTCTGACCGTTTTGTTTTTTTAAAGGTAGCTCCTTAGCCTTGGATATATACAGCCTTAGTGTGATGTAGTAACTGAGAGTTGCCTTTACATTTACGATAAAAGGATCTGTTTCAATGCTACTGGTATATAATAGACAAAAATATTACTATCTCTGTAGTATCCATGTGTACTGCTGTGTGAAGTTCACAGTTTTTAGAAATTATATTGAAATATTTGGTGTTCCTGGAACTGATTATTTGTTGGCATCTTAGTCAAGAGCATTATGCTTTAAAATTTCAATATAATGGCTAATGACTGCTTATAATTATTGTGTGCTTAGCGAGTTTAGAATGTTTAGTGATTTAAGCCCACGTAAAACAGCAATAAAAGAAGCCTTCTGCAGTTTCCCTGGCCACCAGCTGGCCCCTCCCCACAAACCAACAGCAAACAAAGGTGTCTGGATTGCTACTATTCAGCTGAGAACAGAGACCCCAAACGCCAAACTGCCCAGTACAAAGGAGTCCTGTCCCAGAACCAGGGGGCCAGTCTGCATCAGGGGACAAATGAGATAGAACTGGGCTGGCATATTTGGCCACCATGAAGATAAAAAAGGAATTGAGAAAGAAAAGAGATTTGGGATATCAGAATCCTAAGTGCTGCACATTGTTCCTTTCTCTCCATCTCCCCACTCCGGGGGGATAGGAGATGAGGTGGAGCTAGACTTAGTCCCTGGAGCTTGAGGGGTACTTACACACAGTGAGACAGGCCCTGACTTCTCATTTGGAGTTTGCAGAGAGCAGGATCCATGCGTTTACTCTCCAGAGCCAACAAAGCCTGCTAAAAAAAAAGCATAAACCCTCTTTTATGAGGAGGGGAAAGGTTCATCTCCTCGTGTCTACCCATACTTCTTGTGTGCCTGGAGGGCATGGCTAGGATCCCCACGGGCCCAGGAACTACAGACGGTGGACAACTGTGATTTCAGCCCCCTAGAAGCCAGATGAGGCAAAGGTACTTCAAGAAGGGGGAGAAGTCACTACACTCTGTAGGACCCCTGCTACCAGGGCCTTTCAGACCAATAAATATGCACACAGTAAATCAGCCCAGTCACTGGTGCAGCCAGCTCAAAGGCCAAGGCTCTGAGGAGTTACCACAAGCCCTCCAGGTCTCACAGACAAGCCCTGGGTGTGAAGCGGACCCCGTCCCCTTAGTAGTGGGCCCGTAGGCAATCAGGAGCCCAGTGAAAGCAGAACCAGGTGCAGAGAGAGGGCTGGGAAGAGAGAGTCATGAGGAAATTTCCTACCCAAGCTACAGAATTTGACCTGGAGCCCAGTTGAAAACAATAATACTTGGCTTTGGCCAACTATTTACCATAACCAAGCTTTTAAGCCAGAGGCAACTTTATAAAAATGACTGGGTTAGATGCAGTTTACTGAATGAGGCGAAATTTATTCTTTCTTTTGGCTGTAGAATGTAAAGTATGACTTATTAAAAAATAGTTATTAAAAGTTTGCATATAGCAAAGGGCCACTTCCACACATGTATTATCTCCTTTAGCTGTCATAACTGCTCTTTGATATAGGTCCTATTATTCTCAAGTTCCGAAGAGCAAACTGAGGCACGGAGATTTGATTTGGTGGTTTGCCCCAGGTCACCCAAGGAGTCAGTGGCCGGCATAAATCCAAGAAGTCCAGTTGCAAGCACTACAACCATTACACTCTACTGCAGCTCTGACACTTCTTCCTGGGCCCCACAAAAATATGGGTAGTTGAGTTGGTAAAGCAGGGAGTGATATAGCAGTTTCACACCCAACAGATAACCCTTCACAGAACATTTGCCATGGAGAACCATCCCTGAAAGCAGTGACTTAAAGGACCTCAGCTCTGTGCTTGCTGGGGAGGGTGTTAGGAGAGGCAACTTCTAAGCCGTCCTATTCTCAAAGGCAAAGCCTTTAAAATACATGCCGCATTTTGTAGCATCTTGCTCTCTTCAAGGCAGCTCTTGTGTTTTCTTTTAACTTGCTTCTACTTATATTAAATACCCTGGCTTTACCAAAAACGGGGCAGGGTGGGTCAAAAGGTATAGTCTTCCCTGGACTCTAATACCATTCTTGATCCCACTACTACATAATGCATTTGTTTATGGAGGCAGAGATTTTTGTTTCTTTTACTACGTGCTATATCTCTAGTCTCTCCAACAGTGTTACACTGAAGGTCCTCAATAAGTAAATGTTATTCACCAATAAAATCTTCATACATTCAGCAAAGTATGTTTGTGATAGTTCTATGAATAGAAATTACTACAAATGGGAAGATTTTCTGCTTTTTAAACATTATTTTTCAGTTTAAATAATGAGTCAATGGTATCTATATTCTTGTAATTGATCATGAATGTTTCCTCACTTGGAGATAAACACAACATCATCTACCTCCTGGCATCCTCAGCACCTAGCCCACTGCTGGGCACAAGTAGATAGTTAGTTAACAAATGCTGTCTCAATATAATCACATTCAAACCTTTGACCCACAAATCAGTCATTGAAGAACTTGAATGAGAACCTATCTTTGATTGCATTGTAAGGATACAATAACGTCTAAGAACTTATTTTCCAGTTAGTAACAATGCCACACTTTTTTCAGGCACTGAAATTTTAAAAAAAATGAAGAGATCAGGGGCACCTGGGTGGCTCAGTCATTAAGCCTCTGCCTTTGGCTCAGGTCATGATCCCCGGTCCTGGGACTGAGCCCCGCATCAGGCTCCCTGCTAGGCAGGAAGCCAGCTTCTCCCTCTCCTATTCCCCCTGCTTGTGTTCCCTCTCTCACTGTGTCTCTGTCAAATAAATAAATAAAAATCTTTATTTAAAAAAAGAGAGAGATGATTTTATCATGATTACAAGGTTTAAAGACTATCCACAGAGGTACCACCACAAGTTGAACCATGACATATCTGTAAAGTATGATAGCTTTTTGTTCTGTCTTAAATTATACAGAATGTGTTATAGATAAATAACACAAAACGGCAGGGGTGCCCGATGGAAGTAATTCACTGTTTTTCAAAAACATTAAATGTTAATAGGCCCTTTCTATAAGTTGTCATAATTTTAAAGATAACTTTATGAGCCTAAACTCCAAATTTAAATAACAATGCATTTTTATTACTAAGGAGACTACATTTCATCATAAAAAATAGCATGGTAATTATTCCACATTACGATTACAAGCATGGGCCGTCTCAAATATATTCTGCTGATCCTTCCTTTTAAGAAGTGCTTTTTACCTTTAGCTTTTTAATTATGTATATAATAAAATGGTTCAAATTAATAACAGAAGGGAAAGATGGATCAATTTTATTTAGGTAAGCCCTTTAAAAAGAGCATGTTTTTATTTAAATTTTTTAAAAATTTTACCTACTAGTCTTTGACAATTGAAAGATCTACAAACAATAAGCATTTTCATAATTCAGCTGATTTCCTGTGTGGGCCATGTGTCATACAGAAAGGAAAACATTTCCTGCTAAATGAATACATAAGTTATATAGATTAATTATACCCAATTATTACGTAGAAATGATAATTTTCTCTAGAAAAAAAATTTAATTTCCCCAAAGAAATCATTTGAGAAAATGTGAAAGATCTTAGTACTCATCTAACACATGAATTAAACAATGTAGAAGAAAAATATGTATATCCATGATTCCCAACATGGTATTAAATCAACTTCTAAAACTCTAATATTTGGGGGTTTTTTCCTCAGCATTAATAACCTAGAACCTTTGCACTTGATGTACTCTATGTCTATCTTTTGTCCAATGGCAAATCAAATTGCTGATGAATACCATAAAAATTAAGGACAAATTAAAAAAAAGAAAAATCACAAATCAGACTATGACTCCAGCCACACATTTATTGGTAGAATGAACAATAGCCTGTTCTGTTTCTATCAGCAAAGAGGTTTATTTCATTTAAGCTTTTCTTCTCTGTGCTTCATTATGTTTTGTTAAACCCATGCTGGAAGGTTTAATTTATTTAAATGATAAAATCTTCTTAAACTTAACGGGGAACATGGCCAACTGAGCTTTCCATTTCAAAAGTAGGACATTTGATCATAAAAGCGATATCAAAATTGAATAATTTGAATGTGTACTGAACTTTGAAATCCAATAAAGGTAAGGAAAAAAAGGGTTAGAATCATTTGTTTAATGACATGGATTTAGTGTTATATAATTTGAAGGAAGATAGAGGAGTTTCCCCTCAAATGGCCCATCACTTTCCAGATCTGTGACTGTAGGGAATTGACTAGGAATTTATAGCCATACGTGATCAGGCAGAAGCTCGAGTTCATCTGACTCTTATGGGATCTAGTTGGTTTTGTTCTTTCGTTCTTTTTACTGTTTCTGTAAACTTAAGTCACTAATTCTACCCCTAGTTCTTTCAATCCATTCCAAGCTAAACTAACACAACAAAGCAGGATTTATTGGCCACTATCATGTACATAACAGAGGCTATAAGCTCATCTTAATGAAGGCCACAGTGACAGGGCTGAGGCAGATGGTCATTCAATAAATTTAGACGTGTGAAGGAAAGGTAACAATGACACATCACACTCTATTTGGAAATCTGGCTGCCCTGCTTTACTTTAGCCACTCATAGGTCCATAAGCTCTTCAAGGACAAGGAATGTGTTACAGATCTAGTTCAGCCTCTTAGGTCCTAAATAAATTTTGAGGAATTAACCAATTAATTGATAATTGTAAAAAAAAAAGGGGGGGGGAGGGAATGAAGATGAGTAGAGAGGAAAAAAAAAGGAAAGAAGGGAGGGAGCGGAAAGGGAAAAAATGATTATCTTTTGATTTTGTAAATGTGTCCGGTAATACCTGATGTGGATAGGGGTGGTTGGTAAACTGCAAATGCAAAACATCCTGAAATTACTAATACTATTCTTGAATTTACTAATGAAATCTTCTAGGCCCCATTTTTCCTTACCATATGAAAGGGTGTGATACGCAACTAATGAGTTGTTGAACACTGCATCAAAAACCAATGATGCACTTATACGCTGGCTAACTGAACATAATAAATAAATAAATAAATAAATAATGCAAACTTTAAAAAAAGATCATTAATCTCAATTTTCCACGTTATCCTAAATACAAAAATGTATTTTTCATAAATAACAAAACATATATTGTAAACTCCATTACTGGTGTCAGCATAACTCTTAAAATAGTTACTCAGTATTTATGTTTCTATTACTAAAGGTGTTTTCCATTTAAGAAAAGTAATGAAAGAAAGAAAATAAAGTCTTCAAAACCAAGTAAATGGCTAGTCCAAGGTAAAGCTGGCAAGATTTAGATTCATTGTCTCAAATATGGAATCCACAAATTGCCCTCCCTGCCTCAGTTTCTAGTCTCACTTCCCCTCATTCCATTTTTTGCTATTGTGTATCAAATATCATAGTATCGCAGAACCACCCCCCCCAAAAAAAATCAGAGAATAAAAGTAAAGCTCTTTAATAAGTCAGCAAGTCTACTATGGCTCAGTTCAGCCTGCTCATCCAACCTGATTCCTTCACTCCGCATTTGATCTTCATGTTCCTGTCATACTCAACCACTTTGAGATCCAGAATCTATCTGTGATAATGCAAATAGTGTTCTCCTCCCCTTCGCATGCTGGGGAACTCCTACTTATCCTTTAACACTCAGCTCAGCTGTGCTCTCCTTTTTGAGGCGTGACCACCTACAAAACTTGTAGGAACCCAATACAACATAAAAATTTGGAGCCTCTGGGGCACCTGGGTGGCTCAGTGGGTTAAGCCTCTGCCTTCGGCCCAGGTCATGATCTCAGGGTTCTGGGATCGAGCCCCAT
>NW_019154088.1:58512474-58618543 GCF_002288905.1 Enhydra lutris kenyoni
AAAAAAAAAAATTTGGAGCCTCTAACATTAACCTTAATAGTAAAATACTGAAATCTCTCTCCTAAAATGGGGAAAGAGGTAACTATGCCCCATCTTGCCACTGGTATTCAAAACTGTAATGCTGAAGGTTCCAACCAGAGAAATTGTCAAGGAAATTAAATAAAAGACACCCAGAATGAAAAAATATAGAAATTCCTGAGAAATACACACACACACACACACACACACACAGAGAGAGAGAGAGAGAGAGAGAGAGAGAGAGAGAGCGCTATTATAGCTAATAAAGGAGTTCAGAAGGATGCATGACACAAAATCAATATAAAATTACTTGTATTTCGGGTGCGTGGGTGGCTCACTCAGTTAAGTGTCTGCAATGAGCTCTCTGTTCAGCAGGGACCCTGCTTCTCCCTCTGCCTGCCACTTCCCCTGCCTGTGCTCTCTCTCGCTCGCTCTAACAAATAAATAAATAAAAATTCTTTAAAAATTAGTTGTATTTCTATATACTAGCTAGGAACCATCTGAAAATGAAACTAAGAAAACAGTTTCATTGACAATGGCATCAAAGAGAATAAAATACTTAGGAAAAAAAATTAACAAAAGTGCAGGACTTAGACACAAAAGTTACAAAACATTGCTGAAATAAAGATTTAAATAAATAGAAAGACGTTTCATGTTTATGGATTGGAAGACCTAATATTATTAACATGACAATATTCCTGAAATTGACCTGCAGCTTCAATTCAATTCCCATCAAAGTTCTAATTGCTAGTTTTTCAGAAATTGACAAGCTGATCCTAAACTTTAAATGGAATGCAAGGGACCCAGAATAGCCAAAACAATACCAAAAAAATAAGAATGTAATTGGAAGACTCATACTTCTCAGTTTTAAATTTCACTATAAAGCTACCATAATCAACACAGTGAGATATGTCATAAGAACAGACATACATCAATGCAACAGAAGTAAGTGTCCAAAATTAAAACCATGCATCTATGCTCAACTGGTTTTTGACAAGGATATCAAGGCAATTCAATGAGGAAAGATTAATCTTTTCAACAAAGGATGCACAAACATAAAATGAATATGGATACCAGCTTCATACCATGTACAAAATTTAATTCAAAATGGATCAAAGGCCTAAATGGAAGAAGTAAAGCTATGAAATTATTAGAAGGAGACAAAGGCATAAATTTGTGTGGCCTTGAATTAGGGGAGGGTTTCTTAGACACCTAAACCTTAAGCCACCAAAAATAATTAAATAAACAAACTGGACTTCATCAAAATTCAAAACTCTTTTGCTTCAAAGAGAAAGTAAACTGACAACCCACAAAATGGGAGACAGTATTTGCAAATCATATATTTGATATGGGTGTAATATCTAGAATATATAAAGAACTATTATGACTCAACAAGAGACAAAAGGAAAATAAAAAAATAAAGGATTTGAATAGACATTTCTTCAAAAAAGTTATACAAATGGCTAATAGGCACATGAAAAGATAATATCATTAGTCATTAGGGAAATGCAAAACCAGATGAGATATACTTCCCATTCTCTAGGATGGCTATAATTGGAAAAATAATGTGTTATCAGTAATAGAAAAATAACAGGTGTCAGGAGGATGTAGAGAAATTGGACACCTCCCTCCATGCATTGGTGGAAGGAATATAAAATGTGGCAAACAGCTCTGCAGTTTTGCAAAAAGTTAAACATAGAGTAACAGTGTGACCCACCAATCCCAATCCTCAGTAGATATCCAAGAAACATAATAAAAACATACAGTCACACAAACACAAGTATACCAGTGTTTATAGCATTATTCATGATAGCCAAAAAGTAGAAACAACCCAAATATCCAGTACAGGTGAACTGGCAACCAAAATGGGGTCTATATGGATACAAAGGGAAATTAACGAGCCAGAAAAAGGGTGGGAGTACTAATACATGCTACAGAACGGACGGACCTTGAAAATATACTAAGTGAAAGGAGCCCAACACGAAAAGTCACATAGGTTTGACTTCACTTATCTGAAATGTCCAGAAGAGGCAAATTTAGTCAGAGAATATTATCTATGGCCAGGGGGAAAGTGGGAAATGGGGATGACTACCCATGGGTATGCAGTTTTCTTCTGGGGCAACGAGAAGTTCCTGAAATTAGATACTGGTGATGGTGGCACAACTTCGTGAACATTCTGAAAAGTACTGAATTTCATACTTTATGGTGAATTGTATGGTGTGTGAATTATGTCACAATTAAAAGGATGCACAGCTCCTTGTTCAAAATTATTAGGAATATCCAGATAACAATAGCAGAGAATTAAACCAAGAACAGGATCCTTCTAAGTGCAAAGGCCCATATGGCACAGGTAGAGCATCCAGGAAGCTCGCCCACTGGGAGGCTTTCATTTAACTGCCCCAGGAAGAACTGGGTCCATCCTACTCTATACCCTGACAGCACTTCCTTTGTCACACTTATTAATGGTTGCACGTGGCAGCAAACAAGATCTTCATTCACATTATGAGCGTTTGTCAAATGCCCACCATGTTCCAGGCTGTGTTTTGGAGTTAGGTATACGTCGGTGAACAGAACAAAACTCCTTAAATATTCTAGAAAATGTCAGGTAGTGATGTGGGCTACAAAAAAAAATAAAGAGTCATTGGGTCTCCGAGGAAGAGAATCTGCGAGCCGAGGTAGTGATGAAATGAAGTGGGCCATGCAGATAGCCATGGGGAGAGGGGGCCCCAAGGTGAGAGAGTGCTCTGTACGCCCAAGGGGCAGTAAAGAGGACAAAGCGGGCAGCACTGGGTAAAGGGGGAGGCCAGGGACTTGGATCTGAGGGAAGCCTGGGAGAGGGTGTGTATGATCTCACTTCTACTTTGAGATGACCACTCAGGGAAAATAAACTGGGAAGTGGGGAGGAGAGAAGGACGCTACCAATTAGAAGGCTCTTGGAGTCATCCAGGTGAGACATCAGGACGACTTAGAACCAGAAGGCAGAAATGGGTGTAGTGACAGGTGGTCAGATTCTGGATTTCTTTTGCCAGTGAAACAGACAGGTTTGCAGATAAATGGATGAACAATTTGAGAGAAAAAGAGAAAAAATTTTAAAAGCCTCTCTTTTATCTAAGCCCAAGGATAAGCCCAAGGTAATGCCATTTCCCGAGGTGGGGAAGCCTGGAATGGAGTGGCCTGTAAACTAGAAAGGCAAGTTATCCACCTGCCTCCCAAACCCCCACCAAATATCCACGCACACATACACACTTACACAAAGACAAGCGTGGACCAGGAATAGGCTGGCTGACCAAACACGCCTATTCAAAGGGGACAAGGAAAATGGCTCAAACACTCCCCAGTTACTGGTCCACAGCAGTGATGGAGTTTGCCTGGCAGGCACTAGAAGGCCCCTCTGCCCCAGCAGTGGGGTAAATTCCTTTATTAGTCTCTCAGCCTGCTGTATGGGACAAGCTATGCGGGGTAACCTCCCCCATCCTATGTTCTCTGTGGCTTCCAATTCCAACTTCTTGGAAGTGGTTCTGGGTCCATATTCCATAGTCAGACTTGAGATAGGGATTGGAGAGTTTGTCCTATTTCAAGATTGAAGAACTTCCTTAGCTACTTCCTGCCTGTGAAAATTTGGGGGCCTAAGGTGTGGTTTCAGGTTCACATAGTAAAGGGATTTTTTAAGACCAAGCTTGTGCTTTCTCTGGCAATATATGTCTTTGAAAAAATTTAGTAAGTTTCTGACATGTTTACAGTCAATTCCTTGTGCTTGTAGTCTCATAAAAAGTTCTTTCTTTATGTATAATTCTCAAGCCTGATTTAATGCTTTGCTTTCTTGGGCCAGTGTCTCTCTCTTTCTCTCCCCGGACTCTGACTGCCCTCCCGCTCCTGCTCCCCCTACCCCCACCATAATGGCTGCTACACTGAAAGCATCAGGCTTTGTGAGAGGTCATATCCATTATCTGATCTTTGCTACAAAAATAGAGTCTTAATGGACTTCTTTGTACAATGACTTTAGAATCTTATTTCTACTTTTTCCCATTCTTGATTCCTTTCCTTGGCTTATAAGCCAGCCAACCCTTGTCTGGGATCACCTCTTTCTTCTCATGTCTTGCTAAAAGGAACCAGTCACAACCCCCACTCACTACTAATGTTTAGAAATCAAATGCAAAAATGAACACATAAATAAAAATACTAGAATTGGTTTTCCTAAACAAAAGCTGCAGAAATTCCTAAAGAGCTACAACATTGAAAGGCGATCACAAGTAGCACTTTTATCAAATGTTGTCACAGGTGAATATTTGTCTTCATCTTTCCAAGTCTCCGAGATCAGTTTCCTCACCTATTCCACCCCTGCTATGTCAATGCCACATATTTTGAAATAAGCAGTGGCAGAGCCCCCACTACTGGTATCAATTTAAACTAATGTCCAAGTGGCATTGCAGCTACATCTACTTGTTAGCATTTGAAAATTCAGAAGAATACTCAGAAGAATAAAATCGTTTTATTTCTAAGGTCTTACCACAGAATTTTTAGCACACTCGAGTTCAAAGGAACAAAACTGATAAAGAAAAACCAT
Source organism: Enhydra lutris kenyoni (assembly GCF_002288905.1). NCBI lineage: Eukaryota > Metazoa > Chordata > Mammalia > Carnivora > Mustelidae > Enhydra > Enhydra lutris. Next base: position 58,517,057 of record NW_019154088.1, read on the forward strand.
CATTATTATGCTTTGCTGGGAATGTAAGGACACAACCCTCTGTGTTGCCTGAATCTTTTTTTGAGACTTTATTTCTTTGAGAGAGAGAGAGAGAGCACGCGTAAGCAGCAAGGAGGGGCAGAGGTAGATGTAGAAGCAGACTCCCTGCTGGGTAGGAGCGGGACATGGGGCTTGACCCCAGGACCCTGAGAACATGACCTAAGCCAAAGTCAGACATTTAACCGACCTTGCCACCCAGGCACCCCTGTATTGCCTGAGTCTTAAATGAACCATTAGACCACACTATCTTGGAGAATATAATTATTCTGATCATGGAAGCGACTGTTTCTACATGTTTTCATTTTGGAATCTTTGCAATAAAAATACCAGAATTAGAAGAATTGTACTAAGTATTTTTCATGGATTATATGCTTATTTAATTTTCACAGTCATCCATTTTAAAGATGAAAAAAAAACAAAACAAAAAAACCTGAGGCTTAAAGAGATTTAAAGACCTTCCCAAGTCTATGTAACTAATGAGCGGGGTTTCCAGCCCAAGTCCAGTGGACTCAAAGAGTAGGCTACACTACTCGAGAATTCCTAATCTAAATTTAAGAGAGATGCAAAGGGTCTAAAGGATCAAGGCCTGGGGAGAAAGCAATCACATGATAAAGGAGGTTGAATCACTTTCATGATGGCAGACGACCAAAGGCACGACTCTGAGTTGGCTGCTGACCACATAGAAGGGGATGTATACATATGAATATGGAATGAGAGTCTTCAGTATGTAAGTAGAAAAGAACATTATTTAACATTTGGCAAATGCAATACATTTTACAACGCACTTCAGCTTACATTAACTAATTTCTCCCTGAAACTTTATAAATCAAGCAGGACAATTATTATTATCCCTATTCAACAGATGAGGGTCAGAGCAGTTACGGGACTTGCCTAAGCTCACTTAGCTAGTAAATAGCCAAGCTGGGACTGAAATCTATTTCCTTATGCCGACTCTAGTGTTCGCTCCACTATAAGGCGCTGACATTCCCAATGCTGTCTATAATTTTGTTTATAGTTTATAATGCACTCCCAACTGTATTACCCTTCTAGATCTCATTTGATACTCTTCTTTTGTCCCCAGGAACACATCTAATATGCGCCTTTAGCTTTTGCCTTGTAAAATAATTGCTGTGCCTCAGAGGGAGCAATTACGGTAGGGCAGTTAGTTGCAATACCTTCAAAGATATTTGTTCATAATGAAAGGAAATTTCTACAGCTTTTGTTCAGGAAAACCAATTCTAGCACATTTATTTAAGTATGTGTTCATTTTTGCATTTGATTTCTAAAACAATGCAGCTTTTACTTAATATCACACACACAAATTCTCCACTATTGGGAAATATAGACTAGGTAAATAGTTTTCTCTATTGGAGTATTATCTTCTAGAAATATTTAGAAGTGTATATCTAGTCTAGATGATATATTAGTTTTAATCTTCTATTGTTGTAATCAAATTTACTTGAAATGTAATAATTCTTCAGTATTTCTTCATTTGGGGCAATCTGAAAGCTGAAACTCAGAGGAGCCAAAAGGATTAGGCACTTGGATGTAGAACCAGCCATGGACAGCTGGACCCAGGAACTCACTTTCCTGGTTTCTAAGTCCATTCCCCATTTTCCTGATGGGGTATATCAGAACTGTGTGGCAAGAAAAAATTTTGAAACGTCTCTCAGGGGTCAGGAGACAAGGGTTTAGACACTATCTCTGACAATGACTACCTGTATAAGCTTGGCCAAGCCACTTAGCCCTTCTAAACATTAGGTGTACTTAAAGATCTATTTAAGGTAAATGGTTCCCTATTTTACCAGAATTTACCAGCCATTCCAAGTGAAATAAACACCATTTGCTTATGTTGAATCTAGTAAGCGGCATAAGTATAGCATGTGTTCACCCAGATGAACTGAGAATGCAATCTCCAAGTATTTGTTGATTGCAAAATAACCAAATTCTGGTGCAGAAATCTCTCCTCTTTCATTCACCACTTAGATTTTCAACTTTCCATATAAGCAAAATTACATATGCAAGTGATTTTGTCCTGCATCTTTGGACCATCTCTATTCTATTCCAGTTGTTACAAATCATTAAGAACAGACAACGCTGATAGAAAAATTAGCATTTTTTAAAAAAATTATATAAATGGCCATGAAATGTATGGAATAGCTCTCATTTTAATTAGACATCAAGGGAGTGCAATTTAAAATCTTAATATATTACCCTACCCTTACATACTCACCAGAATGGCTAAAAAGAAAAAGAAAAGAACAGGTATATTGAGAACATAGCAAAATTGAATTCTCATAAACTGATGGTGGGTGTACAAATTCATACAACCATTTGGGAAACTGCTTGATGAGTATCAACTAAAGCTAAAGATAAACACGCTCTAGACGCAGAAATTTTACTCCCTCCAAAAACTACTGTACACATGTAAATAAAACACATGTATAAGGACATTGGTAGCCACACCAATCATAATGGCCCCAACTAGAAACCCAAATGTACATCAAGAGCAGAATGGAGGGACGCCTGGGTGGCTCAGTTTGTTGGACGACTGCCTTTGGCTCGAGTCATGATCCCGGAGTCCCGGGATCGAGTCCCGCATTGGGCTCCCAGCTCCACAGGGAGTCTGCTTCTCCCTCTGACCTTCTCCTCGCTCATGTTCTCTCTGTCTCTCTCTCAAATAAATAAATAAAATCTTAAAAATAAAAAAAAGAGCAGAATGGATAAGCTGAAGTATTCACTCAGTAAAAAACTCTACAATGAATGTTAAATGAACCCCAACTACAGACAACATGAATGGCTCCTACAAAATAATAGTGAGTGAAAGAAGCCAAATACAAATGAGTACATATTGTATCATTCCATTTATATAACTCTAAAAATACACCCTCCCCCCGACCAAAGAGGGGCACCTGGCTGATACCATCAGGAGAGCATGCAACTCTTGATCTTAGATTCATGAGTACGAGCCCCACACTGGGTGTAGAGGGCACTATAAATAAATAAATAAATATCCCAAAAAAGAGGTAAAACTAACCTAAAGCGTTGAAAGTCAAAACAGTAAGTAGTTAAATCTTGGGAGGGGTCTGTCATGAATGCAGTGGCCCAGGGGATAGGGCTTCTGACATGTTCCTCAGGTTAGGTGCCGGTAACATGGATGTGTTCAATTTATCAAGCAGTGGTCTAATGGTTTATACACATTTCTACAAATGAGTTATATTTCAGTTAAAATTTTATTTACATAATACACAAGAGTTTGTCCCATCCGCAAGGATTCCCAGTATGACAGCAGTAGACCCTCTTGTTCGCATGTTAAAACAACAGGGTGGGACAATTTGGTCTATTATAATGGTTCTAAATCATCAAAGATTTTTAGGAGCCCTTATTATGTGCAGGACAGTCTTGTAGGTATTGAGGAAATAAAGATGAATAAAATAAGCTTGCTTATTACAGTTCCATAAAGAACAAGTGTATGTAAACAGGTAGTTTCAACACAAAACGTAAATGCAGAGGCAGAGGAATGCACACAATGAAAAAAAGACTAAGACCTCCTTAATTAACCTCCACTTAATCAACATGACTAGTGTGACCATCGCTTTCCACTATCTTTGTACAACACACTGACTGATGCCCACAGCACACCAGATGCTCTAGACTGGTCAGCCAGTGAACCTCTACATCCATCAGTTGAATTATATGCTCATTAACAGTCAGTTATATATGTTCATCAGTAGAGTCTCTTGCTACACTTAAAGAAACCAAAATTGAAAATCTCAGAGTCTGTATTATGGTATGGTATACATAATAAAGACTAAAAATGGTTCCAAACATTGGTAATTGAATATATATTTTTTTAAGTTAAAATATCTGCTAAAAGTTTTTACTAAACTACTAATTACTAAGCTACATACAATGCTCTGGTAAGAGTATAAGCACTATTGCCATATTCACTGGGTTCAAACTGTGGTCCTATATTCATTAGCTATGTGATTCTAGACAAGTTATTGAAACTTCTGTGCCTCATTTACTTCATTTGTAAAGGGATAGTAAAAGTACTTTCTTTATATGGTCATTGCAGGGGAAAATACATTGCTGTAGCTAAAGAACGCTGAAGAATGCCTAGCATAGCATACAGATTTTCTTGATCAGTTAGCTAGTAATATTTTTGGTCCTATCACATCAGATAAGAGAGCTGTAGTACTAGAAGGTGTTGGACTAATAGGATGAATCTTGAAAGCGAAGGAAAGTGACAAATATGAGTCTGTTGCATGAAGCCACAAACATTGCCTGGTGTGGAGATTTGGGAAAACTTCACAAGACTTTGAGCAAGATCTTAAATCATGAGGAGGAATTCACCAAAGAAATAAAGCCTGGAAGGAACTGTGAGCAGACACACACAGCTGGTAGAGAAGTGCAGAAGACTAAGATCATGGTATATTTAAAGAACCTTGAATTATTCTAGATTCTTGCAGTCAAATGTCCCTGGGACTAAGAGATGGAAAGTTAACCTAGAAAGGTAATTTTTCATTTACTTTTAAAATTTCTGTTCTTCCTCAAAAGGCTGCGTTCCATGACAGTAGTCACCATTTCTACTTTTTCCCCAATAAATATCATCTTACGAAACTGAAGTCAAAGAGTAAGTTAAAATAATCTGCCCTTTATATGTGAGCCAAGTCTTTTTCTTTTCAGACTCTGCAAGAATACATAGTTATTCTAAGCATTGATGTTTATAGTTTAAAATGAAAATATACTTTTTGGATCTAATGGATTGTATGCAAGGACAAGAAACATGGATAAAGTATTATTATCTGGTCCTTATTTCACTAAAGCCAAAATAAAATAGCTGCTAGACTATAGTAATTTAATTTCAAGCATTGCCTTAGAATCAGTGATTCCTGTAGAATCATCCTACCTCCATTAATGGTTATGGGGGAAATGGTGCAAGAGAAGCAAAATCAATAACTTTACAGCAGCAACATCCACCGTGGATCAATTCGAGCCTTCAGTGGCACAGTAATCAATTTACATGACACATCCCAGCTCCTTATTTTCCTTTTGTTATTCTTTACTATATGGAAAGAAATCTTCCCAAATTGCTATGTCTTGTTTAATATTAACAGAATCAAGAAACCTGTTTCCAGGGGCACCTGGGTGGCTCAGTGGGTTAAAGCCTCTGCCTTCGGCTCAGGTCATGATCCCAGGGTCCTGGGATCAAGCCCCGCATCGGGCTCTCTGCTCCATGGGGAGCCTGCTTCCTCCTCTCTCTCTGCCTGCCTCTCTGCCTACTTGTGATCTCTGTCTGTCAAATAGATAAATAAAATCTTTAAAAAAAAAAAAAAGAAACCTGTTTCCACGCCTAATCAAGAACAACAATATAGAAGCGTTTATTTGTTAAATGAATCTGAGAACATAAAAGACTCACAGAAATCATCATTTTTGTTGGGAGAACATTTATGTACAATTAAAATCTGTCTTTACCAGTAGGCAGGCTTCATCTCCCACACAAGGACGCACATGTCTAAAGTTGGTAGAGGGGGTGCCTGGGTGGCTCAGTGGGTTAGAGCCTCTGCCTTCGCCTCGGATCGTGATTCCAGGGTCCTGGGATCGAGCCCCATATTGGGCTCTCTGCTCAGCAGGGAGCCTGCTTCCCTTCCTCTCTGTCTGCCTCTCTGTCTGCCTCTCTGCCTACTTGTGATCTCTGTCTGTCAAATAAACAAAATCTTAAAAAAAAAAAAAAAAGTTGGTAGAGTAAAACTGCAAAGGCACAATTCCAACTGGGTAATACTGAACTATGTTCCAAACAATCAGTATACATTTGGGGGGCTGGGCAGTAGCTATAGCAGGTGACACTCTTTTCTAACGATACTGCTTCTCCATTGACTTTATTTGTAAAAAAATAAAATGTTTAGAACTTTGAAAATATAACTGACCACTTTAAAAAAAAAAAAAACACTGATCAAGGCGCCTGGGTGTCTCAGTTGGTTAATTAAGCATCTGCCTTTGGCTCAGGTCATGATCCCAGGGTCCTGGGATGGAGCCCCACATCGGGATCTCTGCTCAGCAGGGAGTCTGCTTCTCCCTCTGCCCTTCCCCCTACTCCTGCTTGTGATCTCTCTCTCTCTCTCTCTCTCTCTCCCTCCCTCACCCTATCTTTCTAAAATAAATAAAAGCTTCAAAAAAAAAACCACTAATCATATTGATGGGAAACAAATGAAAGAAATGAAGAGGAAATGTCATTGCAATAATTCAATTCTTTCTCTTCCTTTTGAAATATAATATTAACTTGTTAGTTATAAGCTATGTGGATTTAGCAAAGAGATGGCTTCTACATGGAATGTAAGTATATAAATGTGGTACAGTTTTTTACTAAAATTTAAACCGCAACTATTTATCTGCCTTAGGTGACACTTGCTTTAACCTTCAGAAAAAATGTGTTGTACTGAGCATGAAAATGGTAATCATAATACTTGTAGGAATTTTATCTAAATTTTATGAAATAATTCTAAGAATGCCACCATTATTGTAGGTTTAAGTGGGTTGCAAATATACCATTTTATTTTATTTTATTTTTTAAAGATTTTATTTATTTATTTGACAGAGATCACAAGTAGGCAAAGAGGCAGGCAGAGAGAGAGGAAAGAAAGCAGGCTCTCTGCAGAGCAGAGAGCCCGATGTGTGGCTCGATCCCAGGATCCTGGAATCATGACCTGAGGCAAAGGCAGAGGCTTTAACCCACTGAGCCACCCAGGCGCCCCAAATATACCATTTTTTTTAAAAAAGCACCTGGAAGAAAGGGAGGAACATAAAATGATCTCAGTTGTATAAGATGGATTTTGAGGGGTGAGCATCAGTGGGCTCATTTCCAGTGAGGATGCCTGCCACTGAGCTCATCTGATAAAGGTGTGACCCTGAATCATCCCTTCAACTGGTTTTCTTCAGTTATAGAGTCGGGCTGCTGCACGTCCATAACTGAAAGAGAAAATCCCTCCGTCGTGCACGATAGCTTGGGATCTCCAACATTAACAAGGCTTTCAGTGGACATTTCTTGTCCTGGTCAGTTCCTCCTTCTGCCCACCCTGGCCCTGTCCCAGTGACAGACTCAAAGAAATAGAACTTTCCTCACAATCCACCCACACCCCACAGTCCCACTCTCAGCAGATGATCATGCCTTCTTTGTCAGGAAAATTGAGACAAAGTGATCAGCTCTCTAAATTTCTTGACTTTCCCTTCTGGTCCCCTCATCATCTACAGATTCAAAACAACTGTGCTTCTGCTTCTCCTTCTTTCCAATCTGAGAAGCTGAAAGTTCTTCCTTCTGTTTAAAGCCAACCCTTATACCTTGACTTTTTATCGGTCACCTGAATCCTCTAGGACTTTTCTCCCATCAATTATCCTAGTATTCTTCCATAGCTTTAACTTCTTCTCTACTGACTTTTTACCTCAGCTTTTAGCTCATCTCTCCCATACTAGTGCAGTGGGGAAAAAAACTTTACAAAACTCAACCCCTTTCTTTTACTTGGCAGCCACTTTAATGAATATTGTCTCTTCTTACTGCTCTACTCAAACTAATTTTGTACTGCACACACCCTATGTACCCATCTAGACCATTCCCACCCTTCTCTACCTGCCCTGGATGCTGGCCTATGACTATACCAATGGGCTTATTTGTCGCCTTGCTTCCAGTCTGGTTTGGCCAATGAGCAGCACCAGAAGGAAATATAAGGGAGGAAGGGGAGTGAGGAATCGGAATCTTTTTATTTAGCTATTTTAGGTGTTGCTATAGGCCGGCTCAATTCCTTTACTTAATTCCAGGTCACAGCTCCTGTCAGGCAACCTTCTTTATACAGTCTGTCTCTCTCTCTCTTCCCTTTGCCTCCTTACCCTCTTCTCTCTCCTTCATCTTAGCTCTTTTGGCCCATGGATGGTAACCCTGTGCTATAACTAGCCCATGGGTATTCCTTACATAAAGAAACTATATCAGTTGCCCACTTTATATATAAGCCTTTTATTTAGCCTCCTCAAATTACCCAGTAAGAGTCTGCCCTTTGTCTCCTGCTGGGTCCCAGGCTGGTACAATCTTCTCGAATCTTCTTGAAAGAATGGTTTAAATAGATACTACTTATACACTTATTCAGTCACCAAACCACACAACTTAGCTTTTGTCCCAACCATCCACATACTAAAATTATTTTCTTTCTCTCCGGGCACTATTATTGATCCTTACGTACACAAATCCTACGATCATTCTTCAGTCCATATTTTACTGTGCATTTTTTTCTATATTTTATACTGTTGGCCACTCCATTGTTCCAGTAAATCTACTTCCCTAGCATGTGTGATACCCCCATTGTTCTCCCCTTATATCTCACTAATGGGTTCCTCTTACTATTAACTCTTCAAACACTGGTGCTTCCCATAGTTCAGTCCTTGGCCCTATGTTCTTTTCATATCATATGCTTTTCCTAAGTGAAATCCTCCACTCTCAAGACATTAAGCATACCCAGCAGTGTCCAAATCTAGCTATCTGCATGTTGACACAACTATCTGTATATACTGATGACACTTGGCTGGACACTTGGGTGCCCAGAATACCTTCCAGTCTCTCAGAATTTAAGATAGAATACTGAAATTATCTGTTAGCATCTCTCTCTACCTCGTTAAACCTAAAGTACCCTGAGGGAGGGAAGATGACTTTGTCATATTCTAACAATTGCAGAGCACAGTTTCCTGAATAAAAGCAAATATTTAACAGCAATTTTAATTATTAATAATAACAAGCCTTGGGGTTCATGGGTAGCTCAGTCATTAAGCGTCTGCCTTCTGCTCAAGTCTTGATCCCAGAGTCCTGGGATCAAGCCCCACACCGGACTCCCGTGATCAGCAGAAAGCCTGCTTCTCCCTCTCCTACTCCTCCTGTTTTTGTTCCCTCTCTGTGTCTCTCTCTGTCAATAAATAAATAAATTCTTAAAATAATAATAATAAGCCTTTTGTTACTCCTTAGCCTCAGTGTCATTACTTAGAAAAAAAGCATTGAAGTGTTTTGAATATCCATGAAAAAATTACTATTCTGATATAGGATAGTTTTCTAAGCCATAAACTAAGACATTGTATGCTGCAACCATATATCAGTGTATAACATGTGTTCACTTGAAATCAAGTCAAGTACAAAACTATGGAAAGAGCCTAGATGTCCATTAACAGAAGAATGGATAAAGAAGATGTGGTATATGTATATACAATGGAATATTATGCATCCATAAAAATGAAATCTTGCTGGCAATTCATAGACCTGTACCCCTGGGGCTAATAACACATTATATCTTAATAAAAAATAAAAATTTTTTTAAAAAATGAAATCTTGCCATTTGTAACAACATAGATGGAACTAGAGGGTATTATGCTTAGTGAAATAAGCTGATTGGAAAGACAATTATCATATAATTTTACTGATATGTGGCAATCTGAGGAACACGACAAAGGATCATAGGGGAAGAGAGGAAAAAATGAAACAAGACGAAACCAGAGAAGGAGACAAACCATACAACTCTTAATCTCAGGAAACAAATTGAGGGTCACTGGAGTGGAGGTGGATGGGAGGGATGGGGTGGCTGGGTGATGGACATTGGGGAGGGTATGTTCTATGGTGATTGCTATGAATTGTGTAAGACTGATGATTCACAGACCTGTACCCCTGAAACAAATAATAAATTATATGTTAATTTAAAAAAAAAGAATTGTAATATCCACTGCTGGTTGCAAGCAAATGCAAACTTGCTACATTGCTGAGAAACAGAATAAATTGGTATGAACTTAAAAAAAAAATAAATCAAGGCAAGTGCATTTAAGCCCTTGAAACAGGCCTGGCTGGATTTATATGCCTCAAGACTGGGGAAGATATCTTGCCAATATGTGTTAGAGTTGATAACCAATCCCTATACCTGAGACCCTATTAGAGGTATTGCAGGAAACAAAGACTAATGATGTTCAGTTTTGAAAGAGGGAGAAGGATTTTGTAGTTCAAAGACTGTGGGATCAAAAAGAAAATCAGTATTTTGATATTTGAAAATGACATTACAGATAAAGGGTTGGTATCAAATATCTATAAATAACTTGTCAAACTCAACATCCAAAAAAGAAATAATTCTGGCAATAAAAGGGCAGAAGATATGAAAAGATACTTCCCCAAAAAAGACATACAAATGGCTAACAGACACATGAAAAAAATTGTTCATCATCTTTAGCCATCAGGGAAATTCAAATCAAAACCACAATGAGATACCACCTTACACCAGTCAGAATGGCAAAAATTAACAAGGCAGGAAACAAGTTTTGGAGAAGATGTGGATAAAGGGGAGACCTCTTACACTGTTGGTGGGAACGCAAGCTGGTACAGCCACTCTGGAAAACAGTATGGAGATTCCTCCAAGATGTTAAAAATAGAGCTACCCTATAACCCAACAATTACACTACCAGGTATTTACCCCAAAGATAGTGAAAAGAAGGGGCACATGCATTCCAATGTTCATAGCAGCAATGTTCACAATAGCCAAACTGTGGAAGGAGCTGGGATGCCCTTAAACAGATGAATGGATAAAGAAGATACGGTCTATAAATACAATGGAATATTATGCCTCCATCAGAAAGGATGAATACCCAACTTTTGTATCAACGTGGATGAGACTGGAGGTGATTACGTTGAGTGAAATACATCAACCAGAGAAAGACAATTATCACTGGTTTCACTCATATGTGGAACATAAAGAATAGCACAGAGGACCACAGGGGAAGGGAGGGAAAACTGAATGGGAAGAAAGAGAGGGAGAAAAACCATGAGAGACTCTGGACTCTGGGAACCAAACTGAGGGTTACAGAAGGGAGAGGGGTGGGTATTAGGGGGGGCAGGTATGGTGATGAGCACTGGGTGTTATATACAACTGATGAATCGTTGAACACTACATCAAAAACTAATGACATACTATATGCTGGCTAACTGAACATAATAATTAAAAAAGAAATTTAAAAAAATAAATTAAAAAAAGAAGAGTCAGGATAATCAAATCACTGTTGGTGACATAAAGAGGTGACAGGAATGTTGGAGCTGTAGCTGTAATCAGGAAGTGATCTGGGTGGGGACAGGCATAATAGTGACCCCAGTTATAGGCAGAGCAGGCAGTAGAGAACAGTGAGGCAGGACTACTCGGGACCATAGATGTTACCCTGGAGACCCTTGAACTGAGGAGAAGGGTTTGATGCCTGAGGTTTCTCAATTTCATTGATACCATTTTCTTCATGCATTACCTAAGAAAACATGGGCTTGTTATCATTCAGACAAGTATTAGTGGTATTGTGATCATCTGGCCATGTTAATAATTGTAACAACAAAATAATCATAGCTATTAATAATCACCTATAACAGTCACTGTGCTATACTATGTATTATAAACACATACACAGTCTGTAAATACTACTGTTCACTATTTCTACTCATACCACTCTAGTCTAGCCACTGTTATAGACTGATATAGACTGAATTGTGTCTATCAAAAAGATATGCTGAGGGTTCAGTGGGTTAAAGCCTCTGCCTTCAGCTCAGGTGATAATCCCAGGGTCTTGGGATCGAGCCCTGCATCGGGCTCTCTTCTCAGCAGGGTGCCTGCTTCCTCCTCTGTCTCTGCGTGCCTCACTGCCTTCTTGTGATCTCTGTCTGTCAAATAAATAAATAAAATCTTAAAAAAAAAAAAAGATATGCTGAAATACTAAGCCAGTACCTCAGAATGTGACCTCATTTGGAAATAGAGTCTTTAAAGATGTAATCAAGTTAAAATGAGGTCTTTAGGATGGACCTTAATCCTGAATGACTGGTGTCCTCATACATGAAGGAGATTTAGACAGAGACAGACATGCACAGTGGAAAGATGTAAAGACACGCAGGGAAGAGACGGCCACATGACTGGAGCGCTGCGTCTGCAAGCCAAGAAACACCAGTGATTGCTGGCCAGCTCCAGAGGCTAGAAGGCAAGGAAGGATTCTCATCAGAGCTGTCAGACACAGGACAGCCCTGCTGACGCCTTGATTTCAGACTTTGGGCCTCCAGAACTGTGCCCTCGCAAAGCAAGTCAGCCACCAGTGCTCAGGTCATTGCAGTAGCCTCCTCACTGGTCTCTTCTTTGCACTTCTCCCACTCTACCCTACCCCCCACCCCAGGAATCTATTCTCAATATAGAAGATGGAGATAAGAGTGAAGCTTTTAAAATGCAGGTCATGTCATATTCCTCTTCTAGTCAAAGTCCTTTAATGTCTTCCCATCTTATTCAGAATAGAAACCAAAGTCCTTACAGTTGACTGTACGACTCAGCACCTTGTGACCTTATCTCTCACTGTTCTCTCCTTTGCTTACCACAGTCCGGCCCCACTGGTCTCCTTTCTTCCCTCAAACACACTAAAAAAAAACTCTTACTTCAGGGCCTTTGCACTTGCTGTTTCCTCTGCATGTATCTCCTGGATATCCGTAGCCCGGCTCCTTTGTCTCTTACAGGTCTGTGCTCACGCATCCCATTTTGGAGGAGGCCTGACTATCCTCTGGACCACTGCACAGCAGACCCCCACAAATGCTCCACACCCTTCCTCTGCTTGATTTCCCTCCACAATAATCATCACCATCTAATAATATACCGCAGATAGCACTTATTTTTGTTGTCGTTTTCCCAACATGATTTAATCCTTACAGAGACTGGATATCTGTTTGTTCACTGAGCTATGCTGAGTGCCCAGAACATACAGAATCTGGCACATAAAAAATGCATAAGGTATATCTGCTGAGTGAATAAATAATCTCGTGTATCTTAGCGATAACACAAAGTGGTAGAATGAATACCAACTACCCCTGACGAAAGAATCCTGGGTCCTCTACCCCCACTGAATCACTTACCAGGGGCAAATGGCCTGGAGCAAATGGCCTGGGGTAAGGAGCTTCTCAGTCTATTTATTCATTTGTGAAAACCAGGAGGATAAAATCTCCTTTATTTATCTCACACTGTGGTTCTGAGGGTCAATTAGATGATGCATATACAATTGCATCTATAATCTTTACAGTGTTATATAAATATTAGCTATTATTAAAATAAATCTATTCAGAGTTTTATAGATTGGAAGTGATTCTGTGTGGTAAGAGGTAATTAATAAAAGATGACATTCTTAATTGTTGAGAAGTCAGACTTACTGAAAATAGGTTCTAAAAAAGAAAAAGTAAAAGGAGTCCCTAGTCAAGCACTGCTTGAAGATTTTTTAAAAAGTGGCATCTGCAAAGTGCAACATTCATTACTAATAGCTGTTACTTGCTAAGAGTTACTGAACATACTTGAGTATAGAGCAAAATACTCAGGACATTTAAGCTTTCTTGGTGCCACAGAGAGCTCATTATAAGTGAATGAGACTTGGCATTACTGACTGAGAGTTTATCCCTTCATTTAAAAAGAGAAGAGAAAATATTTTAAAAGATCATACTATGGTTTCTTTAATTTACCTGCCCACTAGGATTTACACACACCAGTAACGTTCCTGCGAATACCATAGTCCGTGTCCATCTGCCTATCAGATGCTCCGATTATATTCAGGACATCCGGTATCAACTTAGCGTTCATCCAACAGTTAAATAGGAAGCATTTCTTAAGTATCTATTGAGGGCCAACCACTGTGCCTGATGGAATGAGCAATGAAAAATAAAATCTGGTCTCTCTCTTTTGCAATCTACTTAGGAATGTAGAGCCATAGAGAACCTCAACACAAATCAAACTCTAAGAGGCTCTTCAGTAAAAGGAATGCAAAACCAGATGCACATCATTTGAGAGGCAAACTTACTGAGGGCCTCTGAAAAAGTTTTTAGAAACGGTGCTATTTTAATTAGGTCACAAAGGACTTCAATAGGAAGAGAAGTCTGAAGAACATGTTGGGGCATGCCAGGAAGGGGGCATAACTTGAGGAGAAGTGAAAGTTTCAGAAAGAACTTAGATTTGTGGTGACTTTATCTGTAAGTAGGTTTTAAGGACAATGTGATTATTCAGGAGTCATCTTTAATCTGTGGAAATTAATAATGTCTCTGGTCAACATTCCCTCTGATACAAATTATACTCTGGTACATAGACAAAGACAGCATGGTACATGGCATTTCTTATTAACTAGATCTGAAAAAGTGCTCAACCTTTTGAGGGTTACATATTTTGGGGGGAATCTGATAAAATTTTAAAAACCTCCCTCCATAAGACACATTGTCTAAGACATGAAAAATTTTAAATCATGTTTCAAAAGTTTAATAGGATTCTTCAAAGCCTGCATTTGGACCTCAGACTCAGAATCTCTAGTCAAAATGGTGAAGACCATTTGTGCGTGGAATTTTTTCCCCTTTTTGTGCCAAAGCATTTAGGAATTCTTACAGGAAAAGTTTTGAAGGCAGCTATTAAAATAACACAGCAGGGGCGCCTGGGTGGCTCAGTGGGTTAAAGCCTCTGCCTTCGGCTCAGGTCATGATCCCAGAGTCCTGGGATGGAGCCCCACATCGGGCTCTCTGCTCAGCGGGGAGCCTGTTTCCTCCTCTCTCTCTCTGCCTGCCTCTCTGCCTACTTGTGATCTTTGTCTGTCAAATAAATAAATAAAATCTTTAAAAAAAATAAAAAATAAAATAAAATAACACAGCATTTGAAAAACAAGAAATTATACGTTGTTGTATTGGAGAATGTCTAAGATATGGTCTACTGAACATCAACATTTGCCAACTCAACAGAAAACTTCTGCTAGGGAGTTCTGTGACCCACTGAAACTATAAATCCCAAAGTCTTGCCAGCAGCAATCACAGCACTGCTGTGCAGACTGAAAAGCTTCTATGAGAAGTTCTACACAAACATTACTACCGGGCAAAGATTTATGTTCCTATGGCCCAGGGCATGGGATCTGAGTGTTACTCTTTGTCATATAAACCTGCAGGTAGCTGGAAGAATTGGAAGGAAAAGTTTGGTGCATATCTCAAGGATTGCCAATAGAACATTAGCTTTGATTTACAACAACAGTTAAAGGGTATTTTATAATAGCCTCTAAATATAGAACATAATTAAATGTAAACCTTTTAGCAAAGTAAGTTGCTGTTTTTGGAGGAGTGGGATGGGAATGTTTTAACATCTGATTCAGCAGCATCAAGAATCCCTTCTCTTGACAGATGAACAGACAACATAAATCGTTAAACTGCCTTCCATTCCTAGACATCACGCATTTAAACAAGTCAGATCTGCTTAAGCCAGCAGGAGAAGACAAAGCACGCAAGGGTCACTCTGTGACAGAATGGACTAAGATACCAACATATGTTTGCTAAACAGCTATGCAGCTGCAGTATACAAAAGGTGTGCATATGGACTGTGGGAGTATATTTGACTAGAGAAACCTACAGTTCTTACCATTATCTTCCATCCCTCCATTGTCCATCCTTGGGTCTGGGTGTGTTTATTTGTCTTACCTAATCTGAGAAACTCAGTATTAATAATGCAATGGTATCTCTTGCCTCACTGGTCAGATAGAAGGAGACTGGCTACTATTTTAACTCTTGAGCTTTCTTGCTTACCAGCTCCCATCTCCTTTTGCTCCCCTGTTGGTTTTCTAACAGGGCACTCAAGCTTGCCTCTTGCTTTCAACCCAGTCTGATACAGACTTCCCGTTCTGTGAAGCTAGTTCACAGAAGAACACGACAGGTAAGAGCTGTAATCCCAAAAGGCTAAATATGTTTGCACTTCATTCTGATTTTCTTCCTTTGTTTATTTTTATTAAACTTACTTTCTTATTCCTCTATTTTGGCAGGCTATGCATAAAATAAGAAATATTTAATATGGATGTAGAAATGAAGTTGAGTCAACTCTAAATCACGCAGCTGATTGTTTAGTGTCAAGGAATCACTTTTGGATAATACTTGCTAAGAATAGAATTAATACCCACTAACATGTGAAGCCTTCCCCTTGTCTCTTTACAGTAATACAGACCGATGAGCTCTCCATGCAGCAATTCAAAACAAAGAACTCATGGGAAGCTGTTAATAGTCTCATTTCTGGCTTCCATTACTTACTTAACTAAACTTAATCTGCTAATTTCCAGATACATCTTATTTTTAAGCAGAAATCATTTAAATATATGCCTCAGTTTCTTTGACTATGAACAAAAAAAGGAAAATGCTTATAATGTAAAGGACATCTCTGTTACATTTTTAAGGGCATTATAATCTTATTCTACTGTACCGACTGTTAGGTAAATAATAATCATGATAGAGCTTTCCCTGCAAAACAAATGTCCTGATAGATGAAGTGGTTTGCATCTATTCCTTAAGAACTTTGCTAGGGTACTTAATGCTTCAGAGGTAGGAGGGGAAAAAAAAAAAAGACTGTATTATATTTTCAGATGAGAGGATGATTGACAGTACAAGGACCTGCTCTAATAGGCTAGATTGGGATGGGAGAAAAGCTTTCGGGGGAAAGCTCATGATACTGATGGAGTGACCTTCTAACGTAATGTGGGCTCTGTAGATGGGGGGTACAGACTGCCGGAAGATAGTGAGCGGCTAGCACACCATGATTCAATTCTTTTAATGAACTGAACATACCAAGCCAACTTTCAGTTAAAATGAAGATGGAGTATCCAGATTTCAGATGGTAAAAGCTCTGGCATCTCTTCTGGGCTCTTGTAGGACCTGAGCTTTAGTCCCTTCTCCTCGCCCAGTGGTAATGGAAGGCCAGGAGAGGACGCACCCCCATGAGTGGCATCTGAAGCTTACTTACTATGTATTAAATGTATTGTCGGAGAGACAGAAAGAGAAAGTGAGAAAGATACTTTGGGCTCAAAATTTTAGGCTGTAAGACAGTTTGGGTTTTGGCTTTTATTTTACAATAACCTCTATAATTGTGTTTTAGTAAATATCTGTGCAAAGGCAGAATAGCCTTAACAGTTTAAATGAAAAGCACTGTAAGTTGCTAATTCTGCAAAATGTTTCCATGGCTAAAGACAGTTTAGTATAAGAAAAGACCACCAGCCTCAAAGTGAGACCTTGGGGTGTAAATTCCATTTCTGCTGCTTCTCAGGGTTACAACTTTAGGTGGTCAACTTAATTTTAGCCTCTATGGATCTGTTTTCTGGATTGTGAAATGGGATGGTAATCTTGTCTTCAAAGGCCTGGTAGGATTAAATAAAATAAAGTCTTGAAACTGGGGGCATGATGAATGTCCAACATACTTTGGAAGATTTAGGGTAGCTAATGTCCTAAGTAGCAAGAGAGTACAAGGTACCTTATAGTATGTGATTCAGCTTATTTGACATTTATGAAAGATCCTCATTTCTTTTAGGTTTTATTATCAGGCTTTAAGAGAAATAAGTCAACATAAAAATGAGTCAAGCAAAAATCCTAAATAAAATGAATAAAAATAATTCAACTAAATTTTTATGAAAATTGAAAGCAGAAACTCTTAAAGTTTTCATAGACTGAGTCTATGTTGAAAAGGTGAGACACTCTTGCACAAGAAATACCTAATTTTATAGATGAGGGAGAAGGGCCAGACATTTTTTTTAAAAAAAGAAGGAATAAATCGCTACATTTGTTTCCTGTAGCTATCTGAGAAGGATGAGTTTAGATACTCACTTTTAGTGAACTGAAATCTCTAGTCTGGTCCCCACAAGGTAGCAGATGAGATTGCAAGTACTTCAAGCTTACAAGGGGTGTTTCTCCAAGTGTTTTCCAAGAAGCATCCAAATTATCATCATTTACGGTAGATACCGGGGTCCCACTTCAGACCAACCAAACCAGAATCTTTGAAGGCCAGTCCCAGGAATCTAAATTTTAACCAATCCCTTCCCTGCCCCCATCCCCTACTTCACCCCTCACCCCCCTCCCCACCCCCGTGGATTCTGAATCACTAATCTAGTACAATAGATTTCAACATTGGCTGCACATTAAAATCACTGAGAACAATTAAAAAAAAAAAAAGATACTTATGCCTTATCCCAAACCAATTTAAATTAGAATCTCTAGGGTGAGGCTCAGCATCAGACTTTTTTTCCCCCAAAGTTCAGGAGCAATTCTAACAGGCAGCCTGGGTGGAAAAACACTGCTTGCAACACTCCAAGATTCCCTGCCTCATCTGTCAAGGTGAAGGTAAGAAATCAGTCTCAAAACACAAACTCGGCTTTACCTGTAGATGGCCAGCTAGAGGCTGGGATGGCCCTTTACTACCTGTATTTGCTATGACCCTGCATCACAGAGGGTCAAATTCTCTGGATGTGTCCCATTCAGTGCCACCCTATATCTTGGCAATTTATTTCCCAGAATGAAATAGATGCTAAAAAGAGGGTTCTCACTTTATTATTATTCCTTTTTATTCCATCGCCACTTTTTGTCACACAGTAGTCACTCAACACATATTTGTTGGTTGGATGGGCTCTCTTGGTCTGTTAGAGCTTTTATAACAGACATATTCTAAACTGAGTGGCTTATCAATAGCAGAAATTTATTTCTCCCCATTCTGGAGGCTGAAGAGATCAAGACCACATGCGGCAGCTTCCACGTCTGGTGAAGGGCTGTTTTCTGCTTCACAGGGCTTCTTCTCTCTGTGCCATCACAGAGCACAGGGCAAAGGGATCTTTCCCAGGTCTCTTTTATAAGGGCACTAATTCTGTTTTTTAGGGCTCTGCTCTTAGGTCCTAATCACTTCCCAAAAGCCTTACCTCCTCATACCTTCACCTTAGGGTTAGGATTTCAACATACAAATTCTGGAGGTCAGGAGACACATTCAATCTACAGCAGTCTCCTTGTTGTTAGAAAGCTCTGTAGTCCATTGAGAAACCATGCTGGTAGCTGAAACACCACACCACCGAAGTTGAACTTACAACTTACAACTTCCAAACTTGCTGTTTCATGTTTCTAAATTTATATAAATCAAATTATCTGTTTCAATCTACCACCACATCTCGCAAAAGCAGACTCATTTCCACCAGATTTGGAGGGCATATGTCAGGTATACGTGATATATGTGACATCCACATATTGGGGACATCATAAGGAGCTAAGCGACCAAGAGGAGCTAAGCAACCATCCTCCATGGTAGATCAGAAGCAGTAAAAAGCCCGAGTGATTGCCACTTAGGAAGAACAGGGTATATGCATCAGGACACTGCAAAGAAAACCAAGTAGTTCAAATATGAGGCCATCATCAAAACTCATAAGGACAGAAGCTGTGAATGGCAAGGCTCAATTTGCAAAGAAATCATTTCTTCACACGGACAATTTGTGGTGGCCTCAAGGTGAGCAATGACAGGTTCTTATTTAACAGTGGCTAATGTTTCTCCTGAGCATGGCTGTGGAAGTCACCAGAAATTTGCTGAACGGTACAGGCTTTGAAAGAAAGCTCTCTTACCCAGGACGAGAAAGCTGGCTGCAGAGCACCCTGTATACATAGGAGCTGTCAGTGTGGTCTTTATCCCATAGAAGAGCCAAGAAACAGCCTCAGCCTGGTTTGGGATGGCAACTCAACAAAGCAATAAAGAATTAAGTTGTTTTGTTTTGTTTTGTTTTTTAAGAATTTTATTTATTTGACAGAGAGAGAGAACACAAGCAGGGGGAGGTGCAGGCAGAGGGAAAGGGAGAAGCAGGCTCCCTGCTAAGCAGGGAGCCCGATGTGGGGCTCAATCCCAGGACCCCAGGATCATGACTTGAGCTGAAGGCAGATGCTTAACCGAATGAGCCACCCAGGCACCCAAGAATTAAGTTCTTGAACTGCCAACCAAAGGTATGTCTCTATATTAATTTCTTTATCCTGTATCAGCTTTAAACTCTTCTAACCTCCAGGAATTAAAGGGAAAAGTAAGAATATTGAAGGATTTCTTGTAAAGACAATTCCACCTTACTAAATATTACATTTGTGTAACTATTGATTTTTTTTTTTTAACCCTTCTGCTGGGGCACCTGGGTGACTTGAATGGTTGGGCGTCTACCTTCAGCTCAGGTCATGATCCCAGGATCTGGAGATCAAGTCCCATGTTGGGCTCCCTGCTTGGTGGGGAGCTTGCTTCTCCCTCTCCTTCTACTTCTCCCCCTGCTTAGCCTGCTTCTCTCTCTCCTTCTACTGCTCCCCCTGCATGTGCCCTCTCACTGTCTTAAATAAATAAAATCTTAAAAAACAAAAACAAAAACAAAAACCCTTCTGCTGTTACCTTACTTACTGCTCACAGTAGTTCCTTGAGCTCTGTAAGACACATTTATAAAAGCAAAATTAGTCAACTTTCTGAAGATTCGGGTTTTGGTTCCAGGACTGTTACTTTGCCATCTAACATTGAGGGATCTTAGCAAATTACTCTGTTTCTGTAGGACTTGGTTTTTCTAATTTATAAAATGGAGCAATGATCTGTTTCCTGAAGTAATGTAAAAAGACTGCATTTTCAACAGATTTCTAAACTCTAAGAGTTATGGAGGTGTCAGATGTTATAATTATTCCAGTTTTAAAGATAATCAAATTGAGGCACAAGAGGTTAAGGTGGTCAGTCACCCAAGGAAAGAAGTAAGAAATGTTACCATGATTAAAACATAGATTTTTTAATTCCTAGTCAATAATTTTTTTCCATATTATCACAGATAGTCTCAAAATACTACCAAATAGGTTTCCTGACATCAAATCAAGTAAAAGAAAAATTATATACATATGTAAAAAGAGAGGGGAGAGGGAATGAGAGCAAGAGGAAATCTGGTCTGGGATATTAAAGAATGACAAAATATCTTTGAGAAAGGACGTATAACCACATGATGTTATACACTCTGCTTTAACAAGCAGAATAACTAAATGAAAACTCACTCTCCTTGACAACTGGCACCAACCTTCACACTATAGTCAGAAATCACGGTCCGTCACTCACCCAAGCAACCATTCAGAGGCCTCTGAGAAAACCTCCTCTGATTTGAGATGGCTAAAACAGCAGGGGCTTTCTTTCCACACCACATGCTTATTACCATGAGCTGGAGAATTGGAGTCTTTGAAGCAAGAAAAACCTAGCTTTCGAAACACCTCTAATCCAAAAAACTGTTGGGCTGGAGGTAAGAGAGAGAGAGGGAGAGAGAAGGAAAGTGGGAAAGTAGGATGAGAAGCCAGGGAGATACTTCTGAGAACATAGCAGCAGATCTCTTCAATTTAGTCTTTGCCTCTACAGTTTTGTTTTGACTGGAGTCTAGCAGAGGGAGTTCTTTACCACTTTGCTTCCCCTTAGGATACTGACATTACACTAGTTGCCCATAAGAGTGAAGGTCAGATCTCCTGGCTTTTAATGCATAGAAGTTATCCTGCGTGGCAAATCAAGTCAGTGGCGGGTTACTCACTTTATCCATGTAGATCACAAGCTCATGAGGTGGAAAGTCTCGAAATGTCATCTGTCCCCCCATCCTCAGCCCTGTGTTGTCCCAGTCAGAGCAGCAGCTTCTGTCTTCTAAAGAATAACATGCTGTCTTCACACTACGAGAGGCTATCATCCTAGAAAAGGCAACTTTAACCTAAAATCAATGTTAAGCTGAGTCTGGCTTTCCTATAAAAGCAGTCTTTCCTTAGAATATCTAACACTGTATGGGGTATTCAAAAGTCCCAAGTCCATCAGCTCTGTGAACAAGTATGAACTTAATACCTATATGATATATGGTTTAAAACGTTCAGAGAACTAATAACATATGTTTTCTTTATTTTTGTTTAAAAAATCCTTGGAAGAAGGACTTTGGTTCAAGGCAAGGGGCCAGAGAGACCCTCGGAATAAAGGCTGAATGGGGGCTGAACTTTGGTGAGAGGCTAGGCTATTTATCATGGAGGTCCATGAGAAGACAGACAGACTGGACAATATTACTCCTGCTTCCCATACGGATCCTAGGTCCCAGCATGGATGTGAGTGCCAGGAATCTCTAGGTAAACTCTCTAGGTAGAAAATGCTGCACGCTTGGAACTACTCACAATTTCCATACAGAGCAGCCATTGGCCTGGTCACCCTTATTGTCAGGACAGCTTCATTCATAATCGAAATCACCTTATAGCTGAGTCATTTTCTCTCTCCCCTTTCTGGGGGAGTGGGGGTGGCTAGGTGATCACAATCCCCTGGACACGTGAAGGTCAGGCAGTTAGTTACTACCCTGGCAATAGCTTTCCAGTCCTGCTGGTCATGTGAATCACCTGAATTGAATCCTTATCCCCCATAACTGCTAATTATGCTTGGATATCTGAAGTGGGACCCAAGAGTCTGCACCCAAGTGATTCCGGTATACTTAGTCCATAATCCTCACTTCTCCTGATGGTCTGATCTAAATCATCCCCCAAAAGGTCCATGTCCATAGGGCAACTCCTTCATGTTACCTGCAATTCTTCAGGTCATAATATCTTTGTCTGGAATTCCACTGGCAGAGATCACATAGTCTTTTAAAGTGTAATCAGACATATGTAATATGTACTGTGCACATTATATTGCAAAATATGTATGTGTTATATACATATGTATTTTTATATATTTATATGTATTTGTTATGAATTTTATACGTTATAAATGTTATATATTTTATGCATATGGGTATTATGCCTGTATGTTATAAATGATTCATAAGTACTATGATTCTATGATACTATGAATAAGAATACTTATTCTCCCCTCATGATGTATCCAAATGATGTGACTTCTGGGCTAACATTCCTAACATTTTCCTCCATCTCTCACTTCCTTTTCCCCAGAAGAGGAGCCATCTCTCTGGTTAGTGAGGTTGGAAAAAGAAGCTGAGCCTATCCATTTCCTCTCCCCTTCTGAGGAGTCCTTCCTGCAGAGACAGAGCATCTGGCCCATCTATTGAGGCATGTGTATCAAAGCAGGTTCTGCCATATTACAGAAGAGCTTTAGATTCCCAGCCAGACAAGTGCTTGGATGGTAAATACGCCTGACTCAGGGCTAATGTGTAGAAAATCCACTTGATAAAGTCCTAAAGCCATATCCTCCCAAGGCTTTCTAGTAATAATCATATCTTGATCTCTCATTGGTTCCAAATATGGGCTAAATATAGGAATACTCTATCTTGGGTCCCTCGTACCTCCACAATGCCCCAAAAGATAGATGTCAGACTTGGCAGAAGAGTGGCTATTTCTAAGCTCCAAAAAACTGTGTGGAGAATAATGTTTGTAGGGAGTGGGGATGGAGGAAGATTAGAGGTTGCAGGAGGTGAGAGGAAACTATGAATTCACCGAAGAGAAAATACATGTTACAATTTTCTCACGACCGTGCTCTATTGAAGATTTTTTTTTAAATAGCATTAACTTCTCTTCAATTCTAAACAAACAATTCTAGCCTTTTTAACCTCTCCCTGGAGATATTATTTATGTTAGGGGAGCATAAATCCACGTAATAATAACTATATTCAGTCCTCTTGTAAATAGGAGGCACTCACATATTGATTCTACTCACCCGCCAAACATTTTTTGAACATTAGAGTACAAAATACTACTCTAGGTGCTATGATTATGTTATTCACAATCTTGGGCCTCAAGTAGTTTACAATGTGATGAGAATAAGGGTCAAAAATAAGAAGTATAATCAAAGATTCAAGCAATAAGCTCAAGGAGCTACTATCTGAAGTTCACCAAAGCTTTGTTGCAAAAGCACCTCATGCCCAGGTGACCCAGGTGACCCAGGGGTGCCATCCAGGATATGGGGTTGGGTTACACTGGTGCCCCTGCCAGCCAGCAATCCTGAGAGCATTTCCCTGAGCTGTATTTTTGACTGGAGACTTTCTCTTATTCATGAGTTGCTCTTTTTTTAAATGATGGATCTTTCTTCCTGCATTTCTTTTAATTAGTAACCCTGTGGAATATTTTTCATTAAAAACGAATTTTACTTTTTTTATGAAATGTCAAACATGAACAAAATGAGCAACTTTTTCCTGCAGGAAATATTATAAAAAATAAAGTTATTAGCTCACCTTTTCTTTAATAGATCTGACTAGTGGAATGAGCCTGTTCAAGCAATATTTCTCTTTCTTCACAGGCCAATGGCCTTTCTTTATTACGTTCTTTCATAAGCAGATGAATAGATGCAAATAGTATTGTTTTTTAAAAATAAAATAGGGTATCTTCAGAGATATCCTAATGTTAAAGGCAGGTGAAATTAAAAAAATATGAAAGAAAATGTTGCTTTTCACTTCTAAAAGTGCAATGCAACTTTAGTTTTGGGTTCTAAATAAAAGAACGAACTTAGCTCCTGGTTTACAAAACTACTGGGTTAATATTAGACACAGATAGGAAAGCTTTTTTTCATTTTTCCTAATGCTTTCCCTGAGTGTCATCCACGAAGGCAAACACATTTAGGTAGTAATTGTTTCTATAGCCACAGGGGAATGGTTGGGAAGAGTAGTTCAATGGACAGCAGAATGCTCAAACTCAATAGATATAATTCAGCATAAGTTTAGAACCTATAGTTAAAGTGCAAGTTTTTAGATCAAAGTACATTGCCTAACGCTAACCTTAGCACACACAACAAAACAGAGCATGGACGTTGCCCATTAACCTAGGTTACAGAAATGCAATGTGTGAGTGACAAGTGCCAAGGACTGGACTTGAGGTCCCAACTCCTGCCTATTCTTTTAATATGTATCTTCAGCCAAATCATTTCATCCAATGTCAGAGACCACAGCTGGGAGTTCACCCCCAACAGAAGTTATGCTAAATGTGTGGGGTTTAGAAAGAGGTAGAGATAGCTATTGTTTTGTGTTAACAGAACAAAGTATGCATTTCCTTTGGGAAAACTCAACATTATTTGGGGCAAGCATAGCAATGTTTATTTCTGCAATTTTCAGCATGTTTTATTGCTGTGTAAGGAATTCCTCACCATTACCTGTTACATTTTGTTTACAAGAGGGGGATTCTATCGTCTGCAGAGATTATACTGAGGTGCTTTGCTAACACTTCTCTTACTTTCTTACCACTGGTGACTGACAGACAACTGATACTGCCTGATCTTCTCTTCCCATTAGAATTTTGGGAGAGAATCATGGGAACCTATCTGGTACTGCCATTTCTGAAGTGGGTCCTTATCACTCTTTTCATCTCCATCATCTTTGGCACCATCACTGCTAACATTCACTAAAAACCTCATGTGGGACAGTCTGTATGCACTTACTACAACAAGTCTGTGAGGGAGGTACTAGATCCTAAGCTCCATGAGGACAGGGAACTATCTGGTTTATTCACTCCTAGATATTCCGCATTTAGAAAAGTGCCTGGCATGTAAGAAGCACTCCATGGATATTTATTGGCTACTGTTAATTTCTTTTTATAGAAGTACGAACAGAGGTATTGTGATAAACTCATGTGCACACTCAAGATCACACACTTGAACTTGAAGCTGGCTTTCTAGTCCTTCCAAAGAGAGGTGTTAGAACATCCCTTGGGAGCAAGCATAGATGCCCCTTGCCTATGAGTGTAAAAAGGATCGCTTTTATTTTTGAATTGGGTGGAAGCTATGGCCCTCTTCTGCCAACAGTTTTTTAAGAGTGAAGGAACCAGGGGTTTGGGACATGCTTTCCCTCTTTTCCTTCACCAAAACAACCAATGACTTATACTAACTTGCATATCTAATTCTAGCAAAGAAATAATTCAAGTGCCTCCTGGAGAATCCCAAATATTGCCATTTCCCTTTACTATTTTTGGACAAGGTTTAACCAGTTAAGATGTATTTGCTCACAGTAATCCAATGGCAAGTCTGAATTTTTAATGTTTAATTTTGCAAAGAATTTTTTAATTTCTCAGAAGTGTAATCTTTGCAAATTCTTAAGTCTACATTCACAACTATCCTAATAATTACCAGAATTTTTAAAAAAATAAATCAGATGCCTCTTTTCCTGCTACTTTCCCCTCACTGCCTCCTCCTCCATGGGCATCAGGCTCTACTACTAGAAAGGGAAACAGCACACATTGCTTTAAATCAATGAACTCTGCAATAGTATTATTTATTCAACCAAAACAAATGTCACTGGAGTGCTAGAGTGCAAAGAACAGTTGGAGGTATGAGATACTAGACCTTTCTCTATCTTTAATAGCTTAATAACCAATGCATGGAGACAGGGCATCTATTGAATACATATAACCCTGCAAAGCAACACAGAGTAACACTGAAGAACATGCTACAGTGGTGCATGGTACAGGAATACCGAGAAAGGAGAGATCACAAGAAGCTGGAGGGTGGGAGGAGAATGGAGAAAGTGGGGACGGAGCTGATCCTTGAGGAAGGAGTCAAAGTCACAGGATAAAGTGATTAGTATCTTTTATAAAATAGCAATTCAAGTTTCATAATGTAATTTTTTCCTGAGTTGTCTTCCATTTGTCTTAATTTTAATGATTTCACTGTCCCATATTTTAAAGATGTGATCTCAAATTTTTAGTTTAGAGAACAGAAGTATTTTTATATCTTGATAAAAGAACACCTTTGGCCTTGTTCTCCATTTAAAATAACCACTTTTGTTGCTGTATGAATGGTTATAGTTTGTCTTTATCATAGCCCTGGTCACTCACATTAGTTTGGTTTTATTTTGGTGTGGTATTAAATGCATCTCTGATCCTCTTTAATCAAAATAATCAGCTGCATCTTTGACAGACTAGAACACACCTGACTATAGACTCCTACCACTACAAGTCGTAGTTTTCTAAATTGGTGATATTTTTCTGAAAGGGATTTGGACAAAATGAAAAAATACCTGGATAACTGGAAGTTCTACGACATCAATGGTAAATTGATTTGTGGGGTATGTATATTCGACCATGGAAAATACTGAGATGCCTGTGCTTCCCAGAAAGAGACTATTAGGTTTGTTTTATTATATTTACTCAAAAACTGGAAATTCACCTGTCTATTATGCTGTTTGGTATAGTAAAGCCAGCTTACCCTCAAGCATCAGATACATTTTCATATAATTACATTTGTTGCAAGTCTTTCCTGCTGACAGACTTGTCTTGATGGTTCTTTGAATTTTTAAAGTTCTCTCTCTCTCTCTCAGCATTGTTTGAGCTTCATTAACATTGTCAACCTCCATAGAATTGCTGGCTCACAATTAAAAACACCTTTCTAAAAGGAATGTGCCAAGCAGAATGGCCCAGGAGCCGCAAAACAGAGATTTTTCAGCCTGGCAAAGCAACCAAATCCAACTCTCTCATATTTTCTTCACCAGGGCGAAAAGCCATATTGTGACCTTCTTTGCAAATGCTTCAGAAATCAGCTGCATTAGAATAAAGGGACTGAGCCCCCCCCCCCCACCAGGCACTTTCTTGACTCTACACCCCCATTCCCACTTCCAACAGTGTATCAAGAAAGTCTTCCTGATGATTACAGTAGCAAGCCATTCCGTGACTGTCAGGTGTGGAAATGTTGCTATCAACAAGCCAGCAGTCAGCCTCATTTGATGGAATTATAAATCCAGAAGGCCGGATCTGATCTCTTGTGCTGGCTTTTCCTGGCACAGCAGACCCTTCCCCACGTAACACTGCACTCTCCAGTGGCTACGTGGGTCATTCCACATCCTGGTTTCTCAATTTCCGAACATTAGGAAACTCTCTTTTCTCACTCAAGAGGGGGTATGTGTCTTCCTGTCACTGGAAACTAACTCCCAAAGGACCTGTGTTACCTATTACCCATTTCACATGCTGGGATTATGATGCCATTGATGACCACATAAAGTCGTCACGACTAGACAATTCCCAGACAGGGTCCTGTGCCTGGCATTACTTCTATGAGCTGCTGTCAGGGGAACCTAGCAGCTTCCGACCTGCAAAATGAGCAGTTACCATCTTTACTCTGCAGTCTGCCTCCCACACAGTGAGTTTCCTTGGGGACGGCAGCTCTGCTGAACTCCTACAGATGACATCACTCTCTGAAGGATCAAACTGGGGACACAGGGCAAACTCCAGTGAAATCAAATGCCAACTTCTGAAAGTGTTGGGTAAATCAAGTATAACCTGATTCAGAAAGAAGAGGCAGAAAATGAATGATTTTCTCTGGGAGAAATTACTGTAGCCTCACTGGGTCATCTGAGTGTCTCTGATTATTTGGTAGGAAGACTTGATTTGATTCCTTTGCGGAAGATAACTTGATTGGAATGTCAAAATCTATGAAATGCACCTCTCAGATGGGAAAAGAGACAGACATTCCAGGAAGACAGATACTACTTTGGTCATAATAGTTAACTATTAAGAATTCAGTCTGACTACAGAGCAGATCTCAACTTTTTTTCATTTGCAAAATGTAAATAATGCTCTAAAATGCTTTCTGGTCTATATATATTGATATATTTTAATGCAACATTTAACTTACTTTTTTTAAAGATTTTATTTATTTGTTTAAGAGAGAGACAGTGAGAGAGAGCATGAGAGGGGAGAAGGTCAGAGGGAGAAGTAGACTACCCATGGAGCTGGGAGCCAGATGCAGACTTGATCCCAGGCCTCCGGGATCAAAACCTGAGCCGAAGCCTCAAACAACTGAGCCACCCAGGCGCCCTATTTTACTTTTTTTAACAATAGTCTGAGTTCACTGAATTCACTGTAAACATCTTGAAACCCCTCCTCTGAATAACCTTTCAAAATCTGTTGTAAAGTGTTACAAAAGCTACTTCTCAGAATCAGCATGGAAACCTTTTGAATACATGTCTATTGAGTTCAATATTTTTTCAGGCTCCTGAGAGGACAGAAAAAGCCGGGTCACTGAATTAAGTTCAAAAAGTGAAGGCAAGAAATCCCTACAGGGACAAACTATGTAATCAAATTTAGATGTTATCTTGGGGACCGGGGAGGGAGGACCCCCACCCCTGACAAAAGAGCTCTGCCTGAAAAAATACTGAAATACAGATCTGTGAACAGATCCAAACTGTGTGTGTGTGTGTGTGTGTGTTGATACACACACACATATGTAAAATAAATATATGTAACATGTATGTAAAATACACACTTATTATATATCATATATTTTGTGTTTTTCATATATATGTACATCTATCTATACACATATATGTATACTATATAGACAACGACAGAGGTGATCCATTGACTTCTTTCTCCACAACAGAGAAGGAAAAAGATACATAAGAAAGTAGTATAGGGAAAATTGCATGTATTCAAAATTCAAATCAGTACCAAAAGGAACTAGGGAAGCAACTATTATATACATTTCAGTCTTACTACTAATAGAAATCCTTGCTTTGTTCATTCAAAGGAGAGTTTTCCTTTCAATGAAGATGGTATGAAAGCCCTGTGCTTCTGGAGGCCCCTCATCAAAGAGTAGTGGTTATTAAGAAGTGGTAGATACATGGAATGAACAGTCTGGTATCCAGCTATGATGACCCTAAAAAGGCACTATTGTCAGGCAGGATTCAGCCCTAAAATAAAAACAAATTTTTCAAGTGGATGGTTGGCTACTTTGAAGATTCCCAAGAAAAACTGATCTATAAAATACCTACCTTCTTATGTTAGTTAAATACTCTTCTGATTATACTAAAGGCTTATTCATGCCCCTCATTTACTATTAGAATACATATTTTCTTACAATAAAAATAAACTCCAGTTTGGAAAATAGGAGCTATCAAACAGACTGTATAATCTACTGTCCAATATGTTGATAAATGATGGAGTCCTGCTCCCCACCACACCCTCCCTGAGAAACTCTGTCCTTAAATAGTGCTTTGGAGGCATCACCGAAGACTGAGGGATCTGTGAACCTATGTCCTGGTAACTAAATGTGGAAAAGATTTTATTCTGGAAGCAGATCTGGAAGCGGATCAAGAGAGCCCTGAATAGAAGCAGCTTAAGGAATCAAAAGACTGCATAATGAAGTCTCTGCTTCCTCTAAATGCATATGATAAACTTCTGGAATTGCTGAAAGTCGGCCTCTTATAACCATCATCAGTGGAACGTGAGCCAGCTTGGAGCTGAGACATGGAGGCTGGAACAACAGAGCAACAATCAGATGAGCCGTGTGGCCACGAGCAAGTCCCCTTGCCGCTCCTAGCTCCCTTCCCTACAGTGTGGACTTGAAGCTCAAATGAGACAGCCTGTGCAGTGTGAAAACTGCAAGGCAGCGAGCTCCATCAGTTTGGAGGGGCAACTGCTACAAGCCACCGCCCAGAAGGGCGCAGAGATGCAGTCCCGGGAGTTCGCAGTGAATTTGCAAGCCTGATGATCAGTGAAGGGAATGAAAATTCTAACTGCCCCCTGCTCAGATCCAAGGGCGTATGCAGATTCTTCAAAGGAAACTGAGAAAACAAGTTTATTCTTCCAAGTCCCCTGCCATCAGGTGGTCTAAATTCACAGGATGAAGTCAAGATTGCTGTGCTCTGAACAGGCTGCAGAGACAGCTGCCTTGTGCGGAATCTGCAGGCGTGTGTGGCTCAAAGCTGCAGCTGGACGTTAACTCTAATTGTGTTTTAACACTAATTTAGTAATGGCCCTTTGCATAATCCTATCTCATAAGGCTCTTTGCCAAAATGGTCAAGGGTATCATTTGTTTTTCTGGACGACAGTGATTATTCCAGTCAGTGAGGATCAAAACCGTGCTGGCCGGCCGGTCTGCTTCCTTTCCCTTCATTCACGGACTCACCCACTCAATGACACAGCAGGCACTATTCTGCTCATTGGCAATAAAGAGATCACAGAAAATACCTACTTTGAGAAACTCACTGTTGAGCTGAAAAAACAAAAATGTCTGTAGGAAACCAAAGGACCCTATGAGAGAAGCACCGAGTCTAATGAACACTTCGGACTTCTGTGGAGACCGTATGAGCTTTTGTTCCAAGTGTGGACAGTGCTTGAGTGATGTCTTTTTAATGGGATGACAAAAGTTGAAGGTTTGTGACAGGAAGGCACTCCCATATTTTGTTTCAGCTGCTATGGGAGAAAAGGGGAAGAAAAGAAGGGAGTGAAGTTGACACACCCTTATGACAATCCTAGAGCCCTTCTTCAAAGATGCCAGGACGGACCCCTGAGAGACACGTAGTCGGCGGCACGCATCCACCGTGCAAGGACTCAAAGCCCATTCGCTCTCCGATTCTAGTCTGTTTTCCATCCATAAAAGGTAATTTGTTACAAAGATGCTTCCCTGCCTACAGAAAGAAAGACACTGTGTGCCAATGGATTCACCAGGATAAGAATGCTTTCTGGACAGAAAAGCATTTACTGAGCCCCGAGCCTGTGCTATTGCAAGAGTGAACCTAACCCAATATTTCTTTCTCTTGTAACCTTACGATACAGGACAGGCGCTCCCATTACCCATAATATGGCCAGCTGGCTTCTATGACCCTCTACTAAGAACAGGGCCATTTGTGGAAAAGGATGCTGGCCTGATAGGGTAGAGGGAGAAGTACCTCTATATTCTGTTTTTCCAATTTACAATGTGTATTCATCATTCTTGGGGGAAATTTTCTGTTTAAATGGAAACCCTTTCTTAAATCACTGTAGGAGCCCAAGAATGTTTTGCTAGTATTGATAATGATGCCTGACCTAAATATTAATAAAAATCGGTACTGAATGTTGATGCTGCTACGTGTCTCCAGTAACACAGACCTAGTTCAGCTCTAAGTTTTGGTTTTAGAATACTTCTCAAAGTTGCTCCTACACATTTAATTTAAAACAACAAAAAAATTCATGTGTTTAAGCTCCCACTCCCAGTGTGGATATACCTGGAGATATGGGTTCTAATTAAACAGTATGGTTAAATGAAGTCATAAGGTTGGGTCTCTGCTCTATCGGGATTAAGGTTCTTATAAGAGGGCACACGAGAGAGCTCATTCTTTCTTTCCTCACAGGCACGCACAAAGGAAAGGCCAGATGAGCACACAGTAAGAAGGCGCCACCTGCAACGCAAGGATACCAGACACCAACCCTGCTGGCACTGTGGTCTTGGACTTCTGGCCCCCAGACTGTCAGACAATACCTTTCGTTTTAACCACCCAGTCTGTGTTATTTTGTTATGGCACTCTGAGCAGATTAATACAAGGGATACATTAATATCGTTAACAGATCCTGAATTGGCTTGCATCTGAACTAAAGGGCATCGAGATGTTCGGTAAAAAGGAGTATAAACCAGGAGCAAGATGGGTCTCCATGGCAATGTTTCTTTGAGACCACCACTGAGGGCAAGTGTCAGTGTGGCATCACTTTTGATCAATGTCCAAGGGGATCTGCTCCATTGCAGTAGTAGATATATGAGAAACATTGTCTCCGGAGCCATTTGGCTTAGACATTTTCACAACACCAGCAACAAATTCAGCAGAGCCACGGAATGAAAAGACACATAGTCCCCTGGCCGTGACCACTCAACGTGAACCACAAGAGGGGTTCACACTCATTAATATAATAGACACGGCTTTTAAGAGGGAAGCTCAGTATATTACCCAATTTTCGGTCCTATTGACATCGGGCAATCTTAACTACTTTTTTTTTTCTTTTCAAATTTCAGTTAGCAATCTCTTCATTTGCATTTTTGGAATTGACCACATGGCAATCTTGTTTCCCATTCCTAACGAGTCATTCTCGGTACCAGCTCATTCCCTCCCCGCCTCCTGCTGTCAGGTCTCATATTTTCCCAATTCCATGTGGAAATACTTGTTATTCTTTTATTTCTTTTTTCCAGTCATTCTACCTTCCTCTCCCTCTCCCCCTTTTATCATCAATGAACAGTTTTCGCACTAATAAGTAACACTTTGAGCAGTCAACTTGTCAATATATTTTTTGTAACTTCTAATGTGAAAATACTAGACCCTTAAGAAAATAAAACACAAAGATGGGGGAAAAAAATGGGAAGTTTTGTTTAATGTGGGAAGTTTTCTTTTTATCTATGTTTATCCTAACTGGTGCAGCAGCCAGTACAGTTCTTAAAAGTACCGACAAGAAAGCAGAGAATGGATCACAACCACAGCATTATCAGCAAGGCAGTATTTCATCTTATTTATACCTCTCGAACAGGACTGATATGTAATTTACATGCTTTTACTAAAAATGAGACCCTTCACAATGCCAGTGACATACCTGCTGTGGCCACACCATGCACACTGGCCCGTGCTGACATGGGGAGTCCTGTTCACAACTCTGAACACTGCCTACAGCTTGGTTTGGGGGCTCTGCTGTTAGTTTTATCCCGAATCATGGCGTGAAAGACATTAAAATCAATCTGTGAATCACATGCAAGCTCATGCCATCTACCTTCCTTTTTCCCTGTGAAAAATGAACACAATCAAGTGTTGCATTTTACTCACAATCTTCTACACAGGGCTTGCCAATGAGGCTAACTGGCAAAAAAAATCCCAGCAGCACGGAATTCAAAGGACTTGGATTCCCATCCCAGCTCTGATGCTAATTTGCTAAGCAATCTTGAGCAAGTCATTTAATTCTCTGGGTCTTGGTTTTCTCAACTGCAAAGAAAGTAAGTTGGACCAGGTCACCTACAAGATCCTTCCTTCCTCCAGAACATTATTCTGCTTAAAATGAAATCCTAATGCCAGTGTCATCATCACCTCCTAAAATGTCTCCTTGCGTCCTCCCTGAGCTAGGTGGACTCCTTTCCCCTCCCCCCGTCTCTCCACCATGTACCCTGAATGTAACTCTGACACAGCACTTATCAGACTGTTAGGATTTATTTGACTCTCTTGTTAGACTGCAAGCCCCCAGAGACCAGGCACTGGGTCTTTTATCTCCATGCCCCCTAGGTTTGTAGGCCATAAACGATATATACTGATAGCCACTGAGCCCACCAATACCTTCTGAGCCACACTTTGTCAAAGGGTCTTGTCAGAAGAGGTACCAAAAATAGAAATAAAACTCCATACTCCTCTTATCTAAATAGTCCATCTGGAGGAAAATATGTTCACACTAGCTTGAAAGAGGAGGAAATATTTAGAAATAACTCAAAACCCCAACCACACTTAATGTAGCTATAAGTAAATGTTTAGCACAGACCACACTGTTTGAATAAACAGTGTGGGCACAGTGAGGCACTCCCACTCACCAGCCTGGCAGGAACCCTCCCGAAACCCAGGTTCCCAGAAGCCAGCCAAGGGCCCCTCTTCATAAGCAGGTCTTCCAAAGCACAGCAGTCAGACCTGCTATGTTAACTCTTTTTACACAGATGATAAACTCCATTGCATCACAGCTCAGCAGAATGAGCAGAAGTGCACTATTACTTTAAAAATCTGATTAAAATCCTTTAAAATATAGATATCACCTGGGCTGCATGTGCCACCTGCCTCTTCAGATCTGCACCTGAGGCTTGGTCTTCAGCTTGAGAAACATCATTTTTGTTATTCCAGCAAATTGTATTTTCTATTAAGTAAATAAATACATAAAGTGAACAAGTGAGTCAACCTTCCTGTGTTGCTCTCCTTATCTGAATATGTTTAAACTTATTGAAAACTATGGAATTGTGTTCTGATTACTGAAAAACTACACGAACCAGTCCTTTTGCTCAACTGAGTTTAGTTTCTGACTGTCTCCAGCGGTCTAGTAAAACCTGTAGAACAGCCCTCAATTCAGAAAAGTTGCTTTAAATGCACAAAATAGAATACATAGTACTGCAAATGAAAAACATTATAATGAAATCCAGTTACCAAAATATTAAAAAATAATTCATGAAATAGTAGGGTGCCTGGGTGGCTGAGTTGATTAAGCGTCTGCCTTCAGCTCAGGCCCAGGGTCCTGGAATCGAGCCCTGAATCAGGCTTCCTGCTCAGCGGGGGGAGTCTGCTTCTCCCTCCCCCTCTGCCTCTCCCTGCACTCATGCTCTCACATGCTCTCTCTCAAATAAGTTTTTAAAATTTGTTCAAAAAAATAATTCACAAAATAGTAATCTATGTACTTTTTTTTCATTAACACAATAAATAATGTCATCTTAGGAGCACGTCTATAATAACTACAATAATTATTGAGCCTAAATACTTCAACAAACACAATATAATATGAAAATATCTATGATTTCTTTTGGTACTTCTACTAATACTGTAGTTTGGTCCCAACCTTCATAATGGAAGGAAAAGCTACATTTCACTTAGAAATTAAAGAAAATAAAGATGTAATAGATGTAGTAATTTTTCTTATGCAAATTCACAGGCAGGCAGAGGGAGAGAAAGACGCAGGCTCTCTGCTGAGCAGGGAGCCTGATGTGGGGCCCAGTCCCAGGACCCTGGAATCATGACCTGAACCGAAAGACAGCCACGTAACCAACTGAGCCACCCAGGCGCCCCTATTTGACCATATTCTTTAAATAAATAAATAAATAAAGCAAATTAGTTACCAAACTAATGTGATTTATGCCTAAAAATGTGTACTTCTTGCTTCTCCGGGTTAAAAAAAATACGCAGACCAAGCCACACTGGGCTGGCATTCCACCAAGGCAGCGTGCAAGCGGACTGAGCGGCAGCCGTCCCCTTACAGGTGGTGCGAACTCCAGTCTTCCACGGCCACGTGCACCTGGCCCACCTCGTGGCTGTTACTGACCTGGCTCCTGCAGCCGCCTCTGCTGGATGGCCTTTTCCACTTCATGATCACCTCTGAGTGACAAGTGGTAGATCTGCTTTCTAATACAAGCGTACTAGAACTCTGTGTGCAGACTCGTGGGCTCCCTAGCTAACTTCCCGTCTTCTCCTTTCAGCCATGGACACATGGCCTGTGCGAGCCACTTGTTTATGTAAAGTTTTACTAAAGCACAGTTCTGCTCAGTTGCTTACATACTCTTTTTGGCTGCTGCCCTGAACTGAATTGTATTCCCCCCAGATTCATATCTTAAAGCCCTAATCTCCCACTGTGATGATATCTGAAGAAAAGGTTCTGGGAGTTAATTAGGTTTTGATGAGGCCCTGAGGGTAGAGTCCTCATGATGAGATTACTGCCCTAATCAGAAGCGGTACTAGAGAAATAGCTTTCCTTCTCTGTCTCTTCCCCCCACCTCTCTCTCTCTCTCTCACTACCTCCCTGCCTCTCTCCTTCCCTTTCTCTCTCCCTCACACACAGCCCATGTGAGGCCACAGGGAGAAGGCAAAGGTCTGCAAGCCAGGAAGAAAAGAGTCCTCCCTGGGGTACCCAATTGGGTCCAGCACCTTGATCTTGGACTTCTCAGCCTCCAGAACTGTGGGGAATAAATTCCTGTTGTTTAAGCCTACAGTATTTTGTGAGGGTACCCTGAGCTAAGACAGCTGCTTTCACACAATGGCAAGCTTAAGTAGTTGAGACAGAGGTTCTGTGGCCCCCAAATCCTAAAATATCTACTGAACGGTCCTTGACACAGAAAGTTTGCCAACCCCTGCTGTAGTTACTGCATGAAATTATAGTTCTAGTTCTAGAATTTTTATAGAGAGGAATTTAAGGATGGTTAGTGGGAACTATGCTGGCATAACAAATCTCTTACTCTTCGGTAATGGAGACGGGAGGGCAGGCAGCTAAAGTGTTGCCACATCTCCCACAATGGCGACCACCAAGAATCCCGCACTGTGCTAAGCCCTCCACCCAGCCACACTGCACGTGCTCATGTGGACAGAGCTGTAATCTGTGATGGCTGAGCATCTGGGTTCCAAACCCCCTCCCCTGGCTTACTAGAAACACACCCTTAATTAGAGGTTCTGATAGCTATGAGGTATCAAGAGCATACTAAGGACACAGTCTTGATCATAGAACTCACAACAAATATCCAATTCCCAAAACAGACTCAATGCAAGAATGCTTGCTGTAACAGCCATAAGAACAAAATACCCTTTTATTAACAGCTGCACGGGGAACGAAGCGAAAGCAACTGTGTGCATGAGAAACTATAAATTGTTGAGAGTGTGTCTGTGGAATATTGTTGTGGGAAAAAAAAATCAAGTACTTTGGCAAGCTAAAGCAACATGGTAGCATCTAAGATCTGCATTTTAGAATCAGAGAGAGATGGATTCAAATCCAGACCCTGAGGCATACTTTCTTTGGCACCTGGCTCTCCCATTCTCACAACGTCAGCCTCTTCGTCAATGGAATGGGAATGAGGTGCTTCATCTGTGGGTGACTGAAATTTCATAAGGTCAGTTATTATATAGAAAATGTGTTCAAGTGCATGGGTATAAAAGAGGCTCTCAAAAGGGTAGTTATTCTCACGAATCATTGGAGGATATCTTCTCAGTGGGTATTTTTTTTTTTTTATGAGAATACTTCTTCTTTTCCTGAGAATGAAGTGACACTGACTGACAATACAGCTATCCCCACATTTTGCCAAGTTATTGAGACCATCCATCATTTGAGGATGGGTGAATTATTAAAAAATAAAAACGTGACACAGGTTGTAACAGGGAATAGGTTACAAAGGGAAGCAACCATTTGATGTCACTTGTGCACCAGCCCCTGCAGAGGGAGGGGCCCCATCCCTGGGTCCTGTTAAAAAAAAGCACACACACAGGGGCACTGGGCAGGCACAGTCGGTTGAACGTCCAACTCTGGGTTTCGGCTCAGGTCATTATCTCAGGGTTGTAGGATCAAGCCCCATATAAGGCTCTGTGGTCAACAGAGAGTTTGTTGGAGATTGTCTCTCCCTTTCCCTTCCCCACCTACTCTCTTTCTCTCTCTAAACAAATAAATAAAATCTTTAAAACATACACACAGAGTTTTCTGTCTCTAGCTTCTCTTATCAGAAATATGTGCACTCTGCCTTCATAACTCTGTGTGTGTGTGTGTGTGTGTGTGTGTGTGTGTGTGTGTGTGGTGTGCACATGCTCAGATGTGCAAAAGAGAACATAAAAAGAGGCGAGAGAGCTTTGTGATAAACTCATTCTGAAGAACCAAAGTTTATTTTCTGCTGGTGAGTTATCTTAATTATCCCTCCTAGAGACCTTGCACTGAGAATATATCAGTTGTGATTTGAAATTAAGCCCTCTGACCCTGAGTTTCCTCATGTGTTTTGAAGGGAAAATAACTGTCCTTTATTCCACAGGAATATTATAAACATCAGATGAGATACTGTGTAAACAACATGCTTCGAGGAGGACAGTGACAAATAAGATCTGTCCTGAGGACCATAATGATGATGGATAGGGGTTTCGATAATCTTGTGGTATGTGGGAAGACTCCAGAGCTGGAAAAATTTATATTGGAGAAGACTTAACAAGATATAAGAGTTTCAAGTATCTAACGGGCTGCCTTGTAGAAGAGGAATTTGTCATTGGGGAAGGTAGAGTACAGAGCAAAGGAGACATATTTCTAATTAGATGAGACTCCACGCTCCCTAACGAATAAGCAAGAAAGTTCCACAGTCAGTTCCTATCAGCAGCCCTCTTCCACATCCATCACTAACCTCAACTTTCAGTTACTTGTACAAGTATATGTTTCACTTATTGTGTAAAATAGAATGTTCACACCTGGCTTAAGCAAAGGGACTCACATCTTCAGCATAGGGACTCGAGTTAGTCTTTGTGCTTGCGAAAACTCTTTACACATCGTCTAGCAGGTTGTGGATGCTCAATACCCATTTACTAGAACAAAAACAGAAAATGAAAATGCTATTCTAATATAGATCCCATGTCACAACACAGCTAGTATGAGCATGCCTCCAGCAGTCCTATCCTCTCCTAGACCACCCCGCCGCCAGCCAGTAGGGAATTACAATGATTTGTATAATAGATACTGTAGATACTGTTCGTATCTATAGTAGAGATGCTGATCTGTACCTTGGCTTGATTTTTCTCCTCTGTGTTAACAAAGGGAAGGTTCTATTTAGGGGGCCAGTGGGAGGGAAAGCTTGTTATTTCAAAATACTTCACCATAGACAGGCAATCATCTTTGATGAAATTCCTTAAGTGCAGTTGTCCAAATGTGTATTTCATTCTTGGCAATAAAAGAGTCCTAGCCTATATCCAATGACCTATAAATCATAGCTAGGAGATTTCTTTATGCAAATTAAATTTGTGTCACACTCATCAATAAAAAAGAAAATGGCCATGAATATTATAGTTGCTGTAGGAGTGCAAAGTTCGGAGTTGCTATACCTATTTGTAGGATATGTCAGTGTGGCTAATTATTTTTTTTAAGATAGTGTGCTTGGAAAGAATTCACAGGGATAAGTTCATAAGCCTTATGAACTGATCATTAAATGAGAAAGGGTTTTTAAATAGTCAGGAATATAAAATAAGCAACCAGCTGGATTAACCTTACCAACCTAAAAAAAAAAAAAATCCACATAATAAAGTAAGAGACACTCATGTTATTTTTATGGCAGTTATTATAAACCCCAAGAACTAATTACGTTAGAGCACAGTTTGTTTCTCTTCGACCCTGTTTTTCGTTTTACACTTAAATTATAAAGATCCAAGTCTTGAACCACCTACTCTGGAATCCCCTCCTTAAAAAGTAAACAAAATATAAAGAAAGGGAGAGAAAATTATGTCACTTTACTTGAATGAGAACTTACGAGTGCAAAATGAAACATGTCTTGCACTTCTCAGCTAATAGAGCATGACATATTAACCCTATATATACTAATAAGGGCAAGAAGATTCATACAACATACCCGTTTCCTCAGATTGCAAGTAAGAGTGAGATTCCTTGAGAAGGAGTTTGCAAAAGCTGTATAGAAGTCCAGGACTTTGAGCAAGGCTTCTCGCTTGATGATGTGGAGATCACAGTATGTCAGTGCTCGGACATTGGCACATGCGTGAGCAAGGGTGGTTTCCTTCCAGAAGATGTCTCCAAATACATCACCTTTCCCTGGAAAATAGTATAAGATATGGATTCAACTATCTACGCTAGTTCTTATCCTAATCACTATTTTTACGCAGTTTCATATATGGTATTGATCAACTCGCATAATTTAGAACCTGAGTGGACAACCCCATTCAAATATGTGTAACAATGCATAACACTTTCATATAATAT
This sequence comes from Enhydra lutris kenyoni, assembly GCF_002288905.1. Classification (NCBI taxonomy): domain Eukaryota; kingdom Metazoa; phylum Chordata; class Mammalia; order Carnivora; family Mustelidae; genus Enhydra; species Enhydra lutris. Next base: position 58,557,021 of record NW_019154088.1, read on the forward strand.
GTAAAGTAACATCACCCTGAATTCAGTTCTTGATGGAAATCCCAAGTGGTATGAATAAATAAAATCCAACAGAGAAGCCAAAAATCTCATTTTAACAAATAGTTTCATTATCTTCTGCCATCATAACTTTTCCCATTCTGACTAGAAGGAGCAAAGGTGACTTTTTAGTTTCATTCTTTCTTCTGCTCCTTCTGTAGAGATGACAATAGATTGCACTATATAAGGATCTACTATTCCAGCCTTTATAAATCTGGAACTGATTTGACATATATTAAACATACATTATTCAGCAACTAAGTCTTGTGCTCCAGGCAAACGAATACTCGCCATGACTTATTACCTGAGGATGTCTTCCCCTCTCTCCTGAGCCAAACTTATGCAGGGCCTCAGGGCCCAGCCCAGAGGGGTGGGGGGGTGTGTTCCCCATCAAAACTATAAAGCTTAAGTTGCTGAGCAGGGGAACACATGGAGACTCAGGTTTGTTATGCTATCAACAGTTCCATGAAGAGTGCTCTATTGTAGTAAGATGATTTTTTTTTAATTCTGCAAATTACCCAGAAATCATCTCTTCACTTTGGAGCACCAGCCACTGGTGACCTGAACTCCACAGTTCACCACCCCAAATCCAGAGTACTTAGCTGCCCAGACAAGGTGGGGATAAGAAACACTCAGAGATGAAGTGCCAAAAGGACTTTCTGTGGAGGCAGTTGCATGAAAGCCCCTGGCTTCTGAAGTCTCCTCAACTGCATTCTCTGTTCCCCTGCAGGAAAGGGAAAGTTTGGGAGTGGAACAAACAAGGAGTCTACCCAGGCAGGAAAGATCTTCTGGAAGGCACTGTGCCAAAGACTTATGCTTTTGATACTCTAACCACAGAGGTGAAGAAGTATCTGCTCTCATCATGGAGACTGAAGCCAGAACTAACAAGAAAACAGGAAGAAGAAAGGCATCTTATAACACTTCAGGCCAGCTAGACAAGCAGAGAAAAAAGATAACAGTAACCAGAGAAATGAGAGAAAGAGAGAGGCACAGAGATTGAGGTTGAGGTTGAGGCACAGGCTCTTGTCCACACAGGCAGTTTGGAAATCCTTAGAGAACCATGAATCACTCTGGGATGGAAACAGAAAACATGCCTATTATTGAGAAAGTGGTTAAAACTATCATGTAATCATATGCTCAGCATAAAATAACCATAATGGATATATAATTCATCTTGAGCAATCTTATTTGTTTCTGGACACTTCAGAATTTTCTTCTAGTTAGTGACACTGTTCAACAACTCAACTGTCTGATAGCCAGGCATTCATCCTAGGAAGATTAGAGACCTCCACTGGCATTCATCGACTTCAGAAATCTGTAAGTGACATTCTCTAAATTTTAAATAAGTAATTCCATTTCAAGTTTATCTTTGTGTATGAGAATGGTCAAGTTTCATTCTTCTATACATAGCTGAAAGACCTCAATTTGAGGCAGGAATCTATCAAAATCCTAGAGGAGAACATAGGCAGTAACCTCTTCAAAATCGGCCACAGAAACTTCTTTCAAGACATGTCTCCAAAGGCAAAGGAAACAAAAGTGCAAATGAACTTTTGGGATTTCATCAAGATAAAAAGCTTCCGCACAGCAAAGGAAACAGTCAATAAAACAAAAGGCAACCCACAGAATGGCAGAAGATATTCTCAAATGACACTACAGACAAAAGGCTGATATCCAAGATCTATAAAGAACCTCTCAAACTCAACACTCAAAAAACAGATAATCACATCAAAAAATGGGCAGAAGACATGAAAGACACTTCTCCAAAGAAGACATACAAATGGCTAACAGACACATGAAAAAATGTTCATCATTAGCCATCAGGGAGATTCAAATCAAAACTACATTGAGATACCACCTTTCACCAGTTAGAATGGCCAAAATTAACAAGACAGTAACAACACTTTCCAACAAGTGTTGGAAAGAATGTGGAGAAAGGGGAACCTTCTTACACTATTGGTGGGAATGCAAGTTGGTGCAGCCACTTTGGAAAACAGTGCAAAGATTCCACAAAAATTAAAAATAGAGCTTCCCTATGATACCGCATTGCACTACTGAGTATTTACTCCAAGGATACAGATGTAGTGAAAAGAAGGGCCATCTGTACCTCAAAGTTCATAGCAGCAATGGCCACAATCGCCAAACTGTGGAAAGAGCCAAGATGCCCTTCAACAGATGAATGGATAAAGAAGATATGGTCCATATATACAATGGAGTATATTGCCTCCATCAGAAAGGATGAATACCCAACTTTTGTATCAACATGGATGGGACTGGAGGAGATTATGCTGAGTAAAATAAGTGAAGCAGAGAGAGTCAATTATCATATGGTTTCACTTACTTGTGGAGCATAAGGAATAATATGGAGGACCCTAAGAGAAGGAAAGGAAAAGTGAATTGGGGGATAATTGGAGGGGCAGACAAAGCATGAGAGACTGTGGACTCAGAAACAAACAGGGTTTCGGTGGGGAGGAGGGTGGGAAGTTGGGTGAGCCTGGTGGTAGGTATTGAGGAGGTCATGTATTGCATGGAGCACTGGGTGTGGGACATAAACAATGAATCTTGGAATACTGAAAAAATAAAATTAAAAAAAAAAAAGGCTGTGGGTTAAAAAAAAGAAAAGTAATTCTAATTGTAAGTATTTATTCTAACTGCATTATAAGAAGTACCAAATTTAATGATACGCATATTCATTGAATGAGCACTGAGTAATGTATAGAAATATGGACTCATTGTATTGGATATTTGAAACTAATATTACACTACATGTTAATTATATTTCAATTAAAAATAAAGAAACTGAGAAATACTTATAAAAATTATTATATTATACTGGGGCGCCTGGGTGGCTCAGTGGGTTAAAGCCTCTGCCTTCGGCTTGGGTCATGGTCCCAGGGTCCTGGGATCGAGCCCCGTATTGGGCTCTCCATTCAGCGGGGAGCCTGCCTCCTCCTCTCTCTCTGCCTGCCTCTCTGCCTACTTGTGATCTCTGTCTATAAAATAAATAAAAATCTATAAAAAATATATTACATTATAAAAATGTGTATATAGATCTACAGAATAATGGATAAATATTCATTGACTGATGAATGCATCATCGATAGATAAAAATACTCACATATAAATCAGTTTCCCCTTGCCAATATAGACCACTTTAAAATATGCTGAAATTAAAATTCTAACCATACTTCTCTCCAAAAACTTAAATTACTTATCTTTTTAGTATCATGCGTAAATAAAAAGCCTGTGATGTGACAAGAATAGCATTAAGCTAGAATATAAACTCATGAGGGCAGAGAATTTTCTCTGGTTCATCCATTCATGTCAACATCCAATGCTGAGAATAGTTCAAGAGCTCATGGGGCACCTGGGTGGTGTAGTCAATTAAGCATCCTATTTCTGGTTTTGGCTCAGGTTGTGATCTCAGGGTCATGAGATTGAGCCTCCTCGATGGCCCCCATGCTCCATGGGGCTTCTGCTTGTGATCCCCTCTCCCCCCTCCCTTTGCCCCTACCCATTGTGTACTCTCTCTCACTCTCTAAAATAAATAAAAAATCTTAAGAGTTCAACAAATATTTACTGAAAAAAAAATATATGAATGAGAAAAGGGGAGAAGAAGAGAAAGACACAGAAGAACAAATTGGGAAATGTGAGATCCAAGTTACATGTGTGGCTCCACCTGTAAGGGTGTGACTTAGACCAAGTGATTAACTTACCCCGAATCAGCATCTGTTCTTTTAACCCTTAAGAGAACAAGATGAACAAAAACTAATCTCAAGGTTTCTGTGCACCTATAACCCTAGAGTAAGCCCACTAAAAGTCATCAAATTATATTTTCAAGGTAATATTTTTTCTATGCCATATGTAAAAGAAAAAGACTTTAAAATCTAGTGCCTCAACTCCAAATTCCATTAAAAGACTAAAAAGCACCAGCAAAATTAACTGAGTCAACCAGTTGACTCATAAGTAAAACTTATCCCTTGATTCTCCCCTTTAAAAAAGTTTAGAGGGGGCACCTGGGTGGCTCAGTGGGTTAAAGCTTCTGCCTTCAGCTCAGGTCATGATCCCAGAGTCCTAGGATTGAACCCCGAATCGGGCTCTCTTCTCAGCGGGAAGCCTGCTTCCCTTCCTCTCTCTCTGCCTGCCTCTCTGCCTACTTGTGATCTCTGTCAAATAAATAAATAAAAATCTTTAAAAAAAAAAAAAAGTTTAGAGAAACCTAGAAAAAATGACAAATGTGGATAATTCTGCTCCAACTGTTGGAATTCACATTACATAATAAGAAATACTAACTGTATTCTGACATAGAATTTCCATTAGGATACACAATATATCGAGTGGATATTAATCTAATCAATGATTTTAAGGTGTGTTTGCTTTATCCAGTTGTCTTTATCATCTTCTAGTCGCTCAATTCACAATAAACTTTTATGGCTCTTCTGGAAGATGGGTCTTGTAAATCAGTTAATTAATTTCACAGCCACAGTAGAGCTGGCTAATGTCCTTCTTCAAGGACTATTATGCACATGACACCGAGGCTGTGGGATTATGAGTGGAGTCTTCCAATAACTGCACCATTTCAGGGCCGGGAACTCGTGTTCATCTTCGTGGCTACAGAATATTTGATGCTAGTTTCTAGGTCAGCTCTCACTGGGTGCAAGTAGTCTCAGCTATAAACATTTTAGAGCTTGAGAAAACTAACCTTCCCCCAAAGCCCTAAAATTAGTAGAAAAGCTCACACTCAACATGAAAGTTGTTGTTTGTCCTATTTATATTTTCTCAGTTCTTTGCATCAAGTCTTATGAAGTATTTCACTTCGAAACCACAGGAAACAGGATTGGAAAACAGGAGCAAATGTTTCAGATTCACAGACTAGGAAACTGGAAAATGTCAAGGCAAAACAGAGATGACGAGTTACAACATAGTTAAAGGAGCGATGCGGACCATGGTATGTTTAGGGATTATGATCCCCAAAGGGGCTGGTTTTACAACCAAAGCTTTTTAAAAATTTTGAAACACATTATTTGGTAAGTTAATGAAATGGATTAAACTTAATGCATAAAAATCATCTCAGTTATTCATCGATGAGTATAGGCAACGAATCCCTAAATAAACAGCATTCGAAACTTAGGTCGTTTCCTGTGGGGTGCAGTGATGGGTCTATCTGATGATTCTTCTACAGAATACAATCCTCGTATTCACCTGTATTTATCAGTCGGCGCTTCACTATGATTAATTATTGCATTAGGCTCATAAACTTTACTGTGAATACACATGCCTAAAAATACTCCTTTATAAATGAACACTATGAGTTTTAGAATTATATGATTTTTTTTTAAAGATTTTATTGATTTATTCAACAGAGAGAGAGAGAGAGAGAACACAAGTAGGCAGAGAAGGAGGCAGAGAGAGAGGGGGAAGCAGGCTCCCCGCTGTGCAGAGAGCCTGATGTGGGGTTCGATCCCAGGACCCTGAGATCATGACCTGAGCTGAAGGCAGAGGCTTAACCCACTGAGCCACCCATGCGCCCCAAGAATTATATGATTTTTAATGGACTTTGACTATTACCAACAGCAAGTTTCATACAGTAATGTTTTAAAGGAAAAGAACAGAAAGAACACAGTGATGAGTGTGAAAATTAAGAAATTATATAGGTGTGTTAGAACAGAACCTCTTAAAACCTTTAGAATCGATGCCCACCCATCTTCAGTGATGTCCAACGTCATTCAGTTCAAAAATTATAATGGGTACAAACTGGAAGACACATTCAGAGAAGCAAATAATTCTTACCTACTAAAAAAAAAAAAATCACTGATTAAGCTTATAAATTTTTATTTACACGAAGAGTGGGCCAAATAGCTCTAAGCAGATTTAAAAATAGAGTATCATAACATCAATAAGGGATGAAGGCAGGGAAGGAGAGTGGGAACAAGACACTGATGTATCAGACATATAAGACAGTTGGGAAAATGCAGAAGGAAGCTTTCCATAAGTGGAGGTCATGACCTCAGGAAAAAGAAGCACAGTAGGACAGCAGGTCAAGCAGCCCCACCCTGTCGAGAGAAATCAGCACTGCAGGGAAGGGGGGAGGATTCAGCAGAAAAACTGAGACAAGTCACAAGGTCAGAACTGACGGAAGGATTGGAGAAATAAAGTCCTTCTCTTCAAGGAAGAAACAGCAAAGATCTGTGGCCATTCTTGGAATCCCCAAGCATCCTTGAAAGTCTCATTTCAACTTTAATATCTACCAACAAGGTGGACTCTGAGCTCTTCCAGGACCCAGAGGAAAGACCTGTAAGCAGAACTTAAGATCCCCATCTTAATTTCCGAAGGCTCCTGAGATAACTCTGAGCCCGTTCTCCCTACTCCTAACCACCTGCCTGGTCGTTAACTCATCTCTATGGCGACCATATTTTTAGATACTTAATGGCTGATTAACCATCTTATACTCAGGTAATATTTGGTGAAGGGTTTCATAATATACACTGGTATGACAGTGTTAGAAAATCTTTGTTTTTTTTTAAGAAAAGGAAATACATTAGGAACATTAATATAGGCCCTATATTTTCTGTCAGGATTAAACCAAGTAATTGTATAATTTCAAAATTCTATTTAAAAATAGTTATGACCTGGGGTGAATCACCGGATAAGGTAGAGGCTCGGCTTCTTCATTGGTAAGATGACCACGGCAAGTGCTCTCTTTAGTTAATTAAATGATTTGACATAATAATGCATGTAAAATGATGAGTACTTGATGATTATTGGTACTTAAATACAACTCTCAAAGAGGCTGATGTACATTTTTAAAAATATACTTTTGATAAAAAATATTAAAATAAAAATGTATGCATGGATTTTAAATTTTACTTAAGCCTGGTGGGGGGCTCAGTTACTAACTACAAATTTTCTTTTCTTTTTTTAAGCCCCCTTTAACTCTTAAATGTTTATTTTCTAATAAAATTAATTCTGATTTGCAGAACTACTTATTCCAGTTGATGGAGAAAGTGATGCCATTTTCAGGAATCAAAGCAAAGTCCCCTTCCATAGATATAATTTCAAGTTTTCCTACAATGGCCAATGACCACGGTATAAATTAGATTCTTTCCTGATACTGGGAGTTCCTGATGAAGAATAAGGAAGGAATGTTTTATTAAAGAGTGTTAAATGATTTGCTATATTTAACATTTGGCCCACCATATTCTCTTTGTTCCAAGTGCCTGATAAATAGTAGGAAATTGTTTTCTCAATCCATAACAGATCTATGCTAAAGCTAGAATCTTAGGGAAATGCACTTTACTCTAAGCATTTAGAGGAAAACAAAACAGAGGGTAGTCAGTATTTCAAAATAGGACATAAAGAAAATGGCAACAGAACACAATATAGTTTTCATGGGTACCCTAAACAAACACAGTGATGAAAACAGCTTAATGGCAAAATAAAGTGCTAGCTAATCTGGATAATTGAACCTTGCTGAGAACCCATTTAAGGGGTCCTATCACAGATGACAGAGATACAAAATTAGCAAGCTGTTTCAAGCACTCACAGTGCAGACAGAGAGTGAAACAGGTAGAAGATAAAAGCAGAAATGGCTAAGAATGCTATGTAGGCATGCAGCAGGAGCCCAGATTAGAGGTACCGAATCCAGACCAGGGCGATAAGGGAAAGAATGAAAGAACATGAGGAAGCAAGAGACAAGACAACTAGAAAGAAGAGAAAGATGTGTTGTGAGCAAGGAAGCTTGCCAGTAGGAGAACTTGGAAGTACCAGGAATCTTCATGCAACTGAGAATGCTGTGAAAACACTGTAGGGCATGGGAATGGCACCAGTCAGGCGGGAAAGGAAATTAGACCAAAATGGCCTCATCCATCACCCTAGAAGCTACGTTTTCTCCCCAAGTTGCTAAAAAGTCAGTCCATTTAAAAAAAAAAAATTTTATATATATATATATATATATATATATAATTTTTTTTTTTAAATTTTAAAAAGTCAGTCTCAATGAGAAGGCTAGCCTGATAAATTATATTTTAGAAAGATTATTTTGACAGCCACATAACAGAAAATCAGAGGTTGAAGCGGGTGAGAGATTGTTAGCTAACAGGTCTTCAATGGCAGCCACAGCCCAGGAGCAGAATTTTATGAGCAGTTGTCACGGGAAGGAATATTAAGCACAGGATAAAGAAATTACAAGATGGAAGAATAAACAAGACTTAGCTTTAAAGGAGGATGGGGAGAGAATTTGGAGTTGAGGCTAAATTACCAGATTGTAAAGATTTATATTTTATCCAAAAATCTACAGACTGAACAACGCTAAAGTATATAATTTGAACCATGTACAAATGATGTCTGTAATCACTTCTTCAAAAATTTAAAATAAGACAAGCATGCAATTTTTTAAAAGCAGATAACTAGTTTGACCTTTATGGAGTCGTCTGAATAAACTGTGTTCATCAGCATATGTGCAGCAAACCTACCTGGTTCATTATTCAACATCTCAAAACACAGAAATGTAGATGCAAGAGAAAATAATTGTCTGCAGCTTGGGAAAAGCCCTTTTAAGGATTAAAGTGAGAAACACTTGACTTCTAATAGCAAGTATATAGGAAGAAATCTTAACTGTAGCGCAGAAGTCACATTTTCACAGATTCTCAAAATAGCAAAATATTCACATCTCAGATTTTTTTTCTTTTTGGAATAAAAATAAGCAGAATTTGAATTTTGAGCATCATAATTTATAAGTTTTCTTTTATAATGCAAAAATGTTTATAAATAACTGATTCTAATTAAAATGAAATCTTAACTCAGGTACAGGAAATTATTTTTTTAGAATATTGTTATTTAACTCTGTCTGTCCCTGCCTCACTTACACTCTCTTCTCCAGCCCCATAACAATATCTAACCTCTCCATCCAAACTCTATGTAAACGAGCCTAGTTCTCTTGGGAATTTGAGTTTATAATTAAAAGACTTAGATACAGGGCACCTGGGTGGCTCAGTCGTTAAGCGTATGCCTTCGGATCTGGTCATGATCCCAGGGTCCTGGGATTGAGTCCCCACATCAGGCTCCCTGCTCAGTGGGGAACCTGCTTCTCCCTCTCCCTATGCATCTCCTCCAGCTTGTACTCTCCCTGTCACTCACTGTCTCTCAAATAATAAAATCTTTAAAAATAAATAAACAAATAAATAAGACTTAGATACAGACTGTTTTTAGATTAATAACTCCAACTCGATGATTCTAATATCAGTAGACACAGAAAAGACAAAAGGTGAGTGCAGCAAAACAAATATCTTGGGGTCCAGGTCTATGGTTCACAGGGAAATGTCACTTTTACAGCCCTTAAAGGTACAAGATCTCTCACAGTGACACTTAAAAGTAACCTGGCTATTTTAGCCACACCAAGAAATCTGTTCACATGAAGTAATTACAGGGTAAGAACTTAAAAGCAAGAAGATATGAAAGGATATAAAATATTATGTATGCATCATGAACTTAATTTGGAATTCTTTGTGTTTCATAAAAAGTGGGAAGTTCGAAAAGAAAAAGGTAGAGGTGTAGGAACTGAAAGAACTTCAACTTGGAAAAAGACATGAACTGCAATTATGTTCACCTGCCCTATTTAGAACAACATCTTGAAGCCATCCTTCAGTGTTAAAAACAGAAAGTATTTGTTGACTACATTTTTTTTTATCTTTCCATTAATTAGTTACGGTTCAGAACTTATTCATTAAACACTTAGCATTTTTGACACGCTAAAGAATTATGTGCCTACCTAGAGACTGTTTAGAGGCAAAGATCCAAAAGAATGAAACTGCAGCTGTTCTTTGAATTTGGCAATTTTAATTAAAATGACCTCCCTGGGGCGCCTGGGTGGCTCAGTGGGTTAAAGCCTCTGCCTTGGGCTCAGGTCATGGTCTCAAGGTCCTGGGATCAAGCCCCACATGGGCTCTCTGCTCAGTAGGGAGTCTGCATCCCCCTGTGTCTCTGCCTGCCTCTCTGCCTACTTGTGATCTCTCTGTCAAATGAATAAATAAAACCTTTAAAAATATATAATAAAATGACCTCCCTTCTCTACATTTCAACTTGCAAATGAATCAGTGTAAAAGACAGCAAGGCCCACTTGTTTCTCCTATGAGGACAACTGGGATTGTTGGGTCCATAATCAAAGGAACAAGACTGATACGAAGCGAAGGTTAAGCAAAGCTTTATTTCGCGCCAAGCATCGAGAATCAAACTGACTGGTCAGGGCCATCTCTTACAAAGAGGCGACCCCAACCAGTCGGCTTGATTCTCGATGCTTGGCGCAAAATAAAGCTTTGCTTGACCTTCGCTTCGTATCAGTCTTGTTCCTTTGATTACGGACCTAACAGGATAAAGTCTCATTTTTCTGACATATGCTCAGATGTGAGAGACGTTCTTTCTTTCCAATTCTTAGAAGGCAAAGAATCATTAGACCTGATGAAAAAGGACACAGCTGAATGCTAAAAGCCACAGTTCACTATGAGGATATACAGTTAGGAATATCCATGCACCAAATTACACAGCGGCATCCACCAAACAACACAAACTACAGCAAACGCAAGGAGACACAAAGAAAACACATTAGCAGTGAGACACGTGGACACCCACCCAGGTACCAGGTTTTCTCGCAAGTTGAGGATTTGTGGCAACACTGCACTGAGCAAATCTATCAGCGTCACTTTTCCAACAGCATTTGCTCACTGTATCTCGGTATCACACTTGAGGCACTTTCACGACACTTGAAACTTTTCATTATTAGTAGATGTTACAGTGACTTGTGATCGGTGATTATGAGCCGCTGACAGCGCAGATGATGGTTAGCAATTTTCAGCAATAAAATATTTTTTAAATACAGGTATATACTTTTTTCTTAGACAGAATGCGATTGCACACTTAAACGTACAGTATAGAGTAAACATAACTTTCATATGCACTGGGAAATCAGAAAATTCATTTGACTCACTTTTTTGTGATACCTGCATTTTTGTGGTGGTCTGAAACCAAACCTATAAATACCTCCCAAAGTTTATGCAGGCAGAAGACCCAGTCAACTTACTCAATAAAGCAGAAAACCTAAAGATATATATCAAACTCCACACCCTGATAATTTTTGCAACTTTTCATTAAGCTTGGAATTATTTCAAAATTCAACTACCAAAAAAATGAGAAGAGGAAGAAGAAAAACAGGAGGAGCAGGAAAGGAATGGACAGTCCCCAAATATCAGGAGTGACACTATTGGATTTCCCTTTTCCTCTCCCTTTCTTAAAACATTATCAAGGCATCTTGAGTGTTAACCCTCCCGCTGTTCTCGTAATCGTCAAAGAAAGTAGTTTAACTTAGAGAAGTCTGAAACCATACATCCTCAATGGAAACCACAAGACTAAGTCACAAAATGGACATGACAAGACTAAGAAGTCATAAAATGGAGCTGGAGAGAGGACCTACAAGTCAAGAGGCTGGCTGGTAGGGAAAGGCCTTTCTGGCAGGTTCCAGGCAGGGCTTCAGCTGCCTCCAGGGTGGACGGGCACATGGTGTGAACACAAGGGCAGGCCGTCCACAGCTCCATACCCTCTCTCCTGCAGAAGGTCATCCCGAGTCCACACGCCCGGTCCACAGTGTCTTCACACTGCCTCTCCAAGAAACCCAGGTTGGCAGAATGCTCTACACAGCAGGACAGAGTTCTCAAAGCTCGTCTCCGCATCTGTCACGTCATCACTGACCCACACCACAGAATCCTATAAGACAGTGTCTTTGCTGGGCCCCATGGCACCCAGGCAGCCTGCCAGCCCCCAACAGCTTCGGCCACCGCTGTGCCTCCCCGCCTTACACACACATTTCCGCCCTCAGAAATCACTCCCGGGTCAAAACTTTTTTTTTTTTTTTTTTTTTTTTTTTTTTTTTAATCATCTGACGACCTTTTAGCTGAATTAATCTATAGTCGATGCCCATGGAAAAAAGGAAAGAAAAGTTTCCAGGGAAGAGAGAGGTGTACATATAATTTGACTCATTAAACCAAGAAATGAAAAGTCTCTGAATCCCAGGAGTTTTTGAAGAAGATAAACAAAAAGCACACAGAGAAATAAAATGTGACAGACGTATGATGAGGCTGGTCTGATACCCAGGAGCCCTGTGTTCATTTTTACTATGTCGTTGTGCAAAACCAGCTACCATTTTATTTTAAAAGGGAAAGAAAATGCATTTTGTCTGTCTCACTGAGTAGTAAATGATTCTAGCTTGACAGACCCAAGCCGGAGGCACTGCGCCTGGGGCTTTTTCCAGCCTTCTTTCTAGAAAATAAGTTACCAAGGTGAGACTGTGATGAAGAAAATGGGGCAAAGCAAATGACAATGAGTACACAGCTGAGGTCATTCATCACGAGGCAGAACTGCTTCACCGTGTACCCGGTACCTTCCGCCCACCATTGACACCAACGTGCAGGAAAAGAAAATACACCTGTTTCGGGTATGAGCTCTATCCTCTTCTTAAAGCAAACAAGAATGGTTATAGTGTGTTTATGCTTTGTTTTACCACAAAGGACTGTTCTGGCAAAATGTACACTTTTTATGAAGGATTATCTATAACTCCTTTATACTCCAGGAAACAAAGCAGAATAAACACCAAGTGGAATTAAACACACACCCAGGGGCACCTGGGTGGCTCAGTGGATTAAAGCCTCTGCTTTCGGCTCAGGTCATGATCCCGGGGTCCTAGGATCGAGCCCCGCATCGGGCTCTCTGCTCAGCAGTTAGCCTGCTTCCCCCTCTCTCTCTGCCTGCTTCTCTGCCTACTTGTGATCTCTGCCTGACTTGTGATCTCTGTCTGTGAATAAATAAATAAAATCTTTAAAAAAATAAAAATAAACACACACCCAGTGCTGATGCTCAGGTACTATATGAATTTTTCTTGCAAAAATCACAAATAAAAAACAGTTAAGGGGAAAGCTCTTTTAGGAATGATTTTATCCCTAAAAGAGCTTTCCCCTTAACTGTACTATTATTTCTAAACAGTTAAGGAGAGGTTTATAAAACAATTGTGTTCGGTCCCTTGCAATCCTGAACCGCTTTCTGTAATTCTTATGAATTTTACCCAACCTATTTTCCTACGAAGGGTCACTGCTTCTCAATTCTCAAGTCTGTTGTTTTTTCAGGCAATTGTGCTTTTTGAAATCAGTTCTTCATTTCTGTGCTGGGTTTTGCTTTTGCAGCTTCTCAGACACATAAGTCAATCTTTGACTCACAAAAATAAGTGGCATTCAAGCTATGGTAGGTTGACCTCAGTAGCTAAAAAATCCAGTAGTTTAAAAACTGAGCTCATTTTTCATGAGACACGAGCCATGAAAAATATGATGAAAATGGAGTTGACATCCTGCAATTCTAACTTCTTTTACTTGAGAGAAAAACAAGGGGTGATTCTCTTCTGACCTCATTATTGTTTCCTTTTAGATCTACGTGGACTTTATGAACTTGCTACAGAGATTTGAGCAGAAATGATCTTAAATGCCATTTCATATAGTTTCACCAATATATATATTACCTTACCCCAAACATCTAATTTCTTCAAAATTTTGTTATTTACATATACTATCACTGCCTTTTTTTGTTAGTATAACCATCCACTGGGCCTCCGAATTTTAGAATGAACTTTATTATTAGCCAAATAATTTTCTTGGCTCATGAATGGACAGAACCAGCTTTATAAACCTAAATTTACTTGTATTATGATTCCTCCAATATAATGGGTCAAATTCACTTACCTCCTCAACACTTTTAGCTCATTACTTAGGTCCACTGTGACGAATGAGACAGAAATATTTAGAATAAGATGATCTGTACTCAAGTCCTAACTCATTTATTAACCAGCTGGGCAAGCCACTCAACTTTTCTGGTCCTCATTTTGCTCATCTCTAAAGGAAAGTGTTGAGTTAGACAGGTTCTATGGCCCCTCTGAGACTAACATTCTAGGTTGCTAACCCAAAAATATTTCCACAAGCCATCTTCTTCACACTTATCAACAACAGGCGGTACAGTCACCTTAGGCTATGATCAGCTCTAATCTAAAAGTATTGTCTTACCATTGCCAAAGAAAGTTTAATCAAACCCTTGTACAGCTCATTAAGCTGTGACCAGTACTAATGCTCTTTGCTGAAAGAGCATTACTAGTTTTCACTAAGATTCATCATCTCATTAGTGACCCAATTTCCAAAGTCACCAAGCAAAGGAAATTTCTCTTAAGAAACCTGAGAAGCAAAATCTCTAAAACTGTTACACATTTGCTACTACATTAGGAAAGTTCACAGTACCTAAAATAGCCACCACCTCATCATCCTGGATGACTTCCAAGGATCCTGACACCACAAAGCAGAGGGCATCCACGCTTTCTCCAGCATGGTAAATGAGGTCCCCAGGAGCACAGTGAATAGTTTGGAACTCTACCGCCAAGGCGCGCAGACACCCATCGCTGGCCAATCGAAAAGCAGGATGTTCATTAAAAACCTTCCGGTTTAGATGAACACAGATATCAGCTCTCATGTCCTTGGGACAGATGGAGAGAACCTGAAGAAAATGAGAAATGAATAAGTGAGAAGAAAAGAGAAAAGGGCTATTTCAGGAAAAAAAAAAAAGTCATCCAATAAATATTTACTGACCATGACAAAGTCTGCAACACACAGTACTGGATACTGGGAATGCAAAGTTAAAAGACATACTTCTCCTCTCAAGGACCTAGTAACACATTCAGATGAGCTGACGAGTATAGGGACTATTACACAACAGCACCACAAGTAAAGTTTGGAGAGGGGTATGGATCTCCCCATAGAAAGAACAGAGTCTTAAGGTGGTCCAGAAGGGTCTCAGAAAAAGATCTTAATATTATTTCCTCCAAGAGCTAACTAAACTAGGGCATTAACATTCATTTCAGTCTAGTCTCTGTTTTAGAGTTGTTCACAACTGAAACAAAATTCAGGATAATGGACTCTACTCCATTTTGGAGGTGGATTCATGTGAATCAATTACGAGATAACAAAATTGACGAAAGTGCCCTTGCAACTTGACGTGCTGGCACGGGCTGAGAGAACTCCACCCTCGATGTGTGTCTTCTGTCACTCTGAAAGATTTTCATTTTACAAATAAATTTATGTCCAGGGAGTGAAAAGGTATTCACCAGCCTTCTGTAGGGCTTGGACAATTGGAAGTGGCACTGCCGAAAGGTGGGACCACTACCACATGGCAGCCCCCCTTCATCCTGGTCTTTGACTCCTAAAGACTGCTGAGGGAAACAGGAGAACTCAAGCTCTAGGCACCCTTCAGAAGAGAGCACAAATGGCAGAAGCATGCTTAGACAGTTCTCTAAGGGTTAGGGACCTCTTACTACCTGTAGCTTTCAGACAGGGCAATTAAGGACCCAGATTAAAATGGACACTACCACCATATTTAATCAGAGCATCATCAAGCAAGATGTGATTACACAATTGGTGCCACCCACTTTAAAGATACATGTACATACTCACTTAGAATCCTCACCCAACCCCATTGGTAAACTCTTCCTTATCGGAGATGTTTTTCTCTGAAAGGTTTTCAACCTCTCAAACTGAGCTGATCTTTCTCAATTAAGTTATACTGAATAAAGTTTTAATATGAAATAGTTTTCACTCCTGTAACTACATGCATTTGAACCTTTAAAAATCACCCAAAGCTTGAAATATCCTGAGTATTCCTTTTGTTTGGGGCTCACTATCGATGAAAAGTTGGTCACTTCCCTGTGTAAAAGACGAATCCATCATAAGTGTGAAGACCATTAATTAAAGTATACTTTCCATATCCCTTCCCTTAATCTTTCCTAATACTGTCCCTATTATTTTGTATCACTTAAGCTACTCTGTAGGTTTTTTATACTCTTTGAATTCCCATAGGGAGTGGGGATCAACTCACCTATCCTGAAAAATCTCATCTTTGAGGAAAACAATGCCTAACAGAGGTTTAGAAGCACTTTGCACTCTCCTTCCATGTCAGTTGTTTTCCATAATAATGCAATGTTCTATTATATTAATCTTTAATGACTTCTGACATTAATCGTTCCATAGGTCCTTATTGAGCTTTTATGATGGGGCACGCCCCTGCATTAAACCCGTGGAACTAGAAGGGTAAATAAGACACTATGTTTGCCATGTGGGAGCTAACCATAGAGTAGGGGGAGGTAGGCATGTGCAGAAACAATGAACTACAATGAGAAAAGTACTAGGGCAGGGCATGGCCTGGGTGACATGGGAGCCCATGATGGCTAGGAGGCATAACTTACAGCATCAAGTTGTGTAAAAGATCATTGACTCAAGAAGATTTGGGTCTGGGTCTGAATCTATCACTTGCCACTTGTGTAGCCTAAATTATTTCATCTCTTTAAACCTCATCTGTGAAATGGGATAGTCCTTATTTCATAGGTCCATTGAAGGAA
Organism: Enhydra lutris kenyoni; assembly: GCF_002288905.1. Lineage (NCBI taxonomy): Eukaryota > Metazoa > Chordata > Mammalia > Carnivora > Mustelidae > Enhydra > Enhydra lutris. The sequence goes on from NW_019154088.1 coordinate 58,573,516, forward strand.
TTAAATAAAAGGGCTTGAGTTTAGCCCAGTTTAGCCTTGCACATGGCCAGGACTAAGGAAACAATGGCTTTATTAACCCTGTTGAACATGGGCATTCTTACAAAGTTTATTGTCGCATTAGTACTCTGCAAAAGCAATTTGCTTTTCTTTGATTTTCCACCCCAGTCTGAATTCTGTATCTTGGCTGTTTGATGAGATTCCAGGCAAAATTAAGAAAATATTTCAGCACTGAACCTGAAGATATTTCAAGCACTAGCTCGTGTTAATATTTTCCTCAAGCTGAAAATGAAATTAGTGCTTGAAAAGCCAAAAAATAAAAATAATTGCAAAATACATACACACATGCACACACATTACACTGAATAGCTTAATGGGAAATAGATCATTCTGTTTCTATTTCATTTACCTTACAGGATTTTTAATTTTTTAGATTCACTGTGGTAACAGTCATTTTATGTCCTTTTAATTATTTCTTTCAGGATTCATGCAGCAAATGAAATCTTCTAATGCTAGTAATATTCTCTGTTCAGTGGCATATTGAAAGAGGATTTTTATTACATTTTAAGTGCATTTTTCCCTTTTTGTTTCGCTCCACTTATGACACTGACTCATTTATTATTTTTATTGATGCTATGTACTAAAGTCCAGATGTCATAAAGTGACAAGTTAAAACTAAGTTGAAATAGACCCAAGTCACACCCAGTGGCAAACTCTTTCCCTACCCCTGGATAGAGCATGTGCCTTATATGCTGTGTCTGTCATCGAAATATGAGTATAGTGTTGTTGTTGTTGTTTTTAAGTGAAAGCACTACTAAGTGTCTTAGGCAAGGCAAAATTTAGTTTTAAGTGATAAAATTACCATTCAAGATGATTCTAACACCTGCTCCTTTAGTCCCAATTTCAATGAACTCTGCCTCAAGTGTTATATCCAATCTCTTGTGGGTAGGTTCCCTAATGGGTATCTTATAGTTATAAATGAATGAAATTACATTTCAGTAGAAAATATCCATACTGAAAGTGATTATTTATCCCCTCTTCATATCAGGATAGTTATAAATTAGATTCTTAATTAAGATAATGAATAAGATTTCTCTTTGGAAGAGCTAGAGCTCTATAGAAGGAATCACTTTTAGAATTCAGCAACTAACCTTGAAAAAAGAAAAGAATGCCATGATCTGAGAAATAAATTTTTTTAAATTTATTTATTTATTATGCCAAGGGCACACCCAGTCACTCATTTAACTCAGAGCTAGTGATAGCTGGTTATCTATTAGTTACATGCTGGCTAGTATTCAAGCCCTCCAGATCCAAGAGCAAAAACTCTCATAGTCCTTGCCCCCCTGGAGCTTCCAGTCAGGAATAGCTTGAAAAATCATTGTTCTTAGTTCAGTGCCCCATTTTACAGATAAGGCAGATGTACTGGATAAAGGTTACGTGATTTGCCCCAGGCTTCTCAATATGTTACTAGCAAAACCCAAAACTCTTTGAGTTCCAGTTGTTAAGCCATGTTCCTCAATGAAGCTTAACCAAGAATAAAATGCAACATTTGGCACTCTTTTATATTTTCTGGTTCTTTGCAGATACAGAAATATAAATGCTAATTTCTGAAAATGATTTAAGATCCTATTAATCAAAATATAGTTTAATTATTAGCAAATCACTGATGGGACCACCACCACTACTACCACCATAGAACAGCCTAGATTTCTCTGCAGATGTTTCCATTTCTAAACACTTTAATTTCAGCTTCAAATAAATGTGTGGCATATTTTAGTGTGTTGGTAAAGATATAAGGATGCATTGACAAATTATTTATTTATCCCATTACTGTTTGCTAAAAGGAAGTTATCATACTTGAAATATAAGCTTTAGTGTGTACAGGGAAAGCACCTGAGCTAAATATTCTCAGGGAGTGAACATACTTGATAAATGGCAGTTTCCCCATCACTTTTACCCATTATAATATTATGTATATTGCTAAAGCTTAGAAAAGTAAGCCTAAATACTTTAATTAGAAACCAAAGTGTTAAATCAAGATTCCCTAAGGAAATGGCTGACTCGATAAAGCCCAAAGAAGGCTTTACCCTCTCTGTTATTAACTCTTTGAATACACTAAAAAATGCATTTTAATAACCACTATATAAAATGTAGGAAATCAAAAACCTATAAAAAAGAACATAAGCTTTCTTCATTATTTACACATATTTATATATGTACATACCATTTTCATAAAACTTAAATCTCTAAACCTTTATTTCTTTCCATGTTTACCCAATATCACATTATAATCATTTCCCATGCCATGAAATACTGATTTAAAAACATAATTGAGGGGCGCCTGGGTGACTCAGTGGGTTAAGCCTCTGCCTTCAGCTCAGGTCATGATCCCAGGGTGCTGGGATCGAGCCCTGCATCAGGCTCTCTGCTCAGCAGGGAGCCTGCCTTCCCCCCTCTCTCTGCCTGTCTCTCTGCCTACTTGTGATCTCTGTCTGTCAAATAAATAAATAAAATCTTAAAAAAAAACAACAACAAATAAAAACATAATTTGAATCATTCATAATACTCCATCATATAATCATAACACTTAACCACTGCATTTAACTGGATATCTGGATTTGTAGTTTTCCCTTTCATAAATCAAGGTATAACAAATACTCTCTCTATCAGATTGTCTGAGGACAGATTATTTTAGGAGAAAAATTAGTGTGTAAAATATAAAAACGTTTTCAAGGATCTTGCCAAATTGTTTTCCCAGAAAGTATATCAAATTACTCTCTAACCCAGTAGTGTATGAGAATCAACCTCCCCTTAAATTCTTCATTTGCATTTGAAAAAGAAAAACCAATTTCACCTGAGACAAAAATAGAATTGTACATGGCTTGTATGGAATTGTCTATGGAACTGTAATGAGACAGAAGGCTGAGAGCTTTAATCTTAGTGAAGGCAGTCTCTTATCACTCACTACGCCTAGTTCAGTGACAACAGACTGATCACTTTTAATCACTCTATATCAAATTTCTAATCTGAAAATGAGGATAATGGTGATTATTCTAAGTGTCTGAAAGCAGTGAACAAAACAAGGCTCACTTTTGATGTCTCTCACTACTAAAATAAATTATTTTGTTGATTATCTACAAAATCTTATGCCAGGAATAATATAGTGTCAGCTATTTTTAATAGTAATTGAAAAGGGCAGATGACTCCTGTGTTCTCTTTCTTAGGACAAAGGAATAAATGCATTAATGACATTTTGATAGGCAATGAAGTTACCACTGACATTCTTCAAAATCCCTGCTTCCTTTGATGCAATTAAGTTATGCATTGCTAATTAATCTCCCCTCACCGATCCAACTGAATTGGTATTAAATTGGTGAAAATCAGTGGAGAGAGAAAGGCAAGTGACATTTGCACATCAAACATTTTTACAATCCTTCTTGGGAATGAGGAGCTCAAAGTCTGCCAACAAATGAAGTAAAGTTCTCTACAGGAATTCAATTCTCATTCATTTTATGGGAAGAAAAGAAAGTTCACCTTCTTTTCTTTCTTTTTTTTTTTTTTAAGTATAACCAGGCAGCCATGCAGACAGACCAAGGGAGAGCAGCTGTCTGGAGGTTAGTCTGCCAATTTCTGGGGTATCCAAACCCCCAAGGAATTAACTCAGGGACAATGTAATGAAATAAAACCAAAGCAAATTAACTTCCATTATTTAAGTAAAAGGTCATATCTACAGAAGACTATAACCAGTAAGAGATTATAGGTTAAAATTCATAGGTTTCACTTTAGACATAAATTTTCTGCAAATAGACTACAAATACAAAAGTGAGACTTAAGATTTTTGATTAAAAAAATGTAGTGAACCAATTCTACCAAATTTTTCATGGTTTTGGTTCTGCAGTTAAGTGAGTAATAAAAAGGAAAAAACAGCAATTGTTACCAATTTTTAGCTAAAGGTGCTGATGTTCTGGGCCACTAACTTCCCAAAGTTAGGGATCTGATAAAACTTAGAGTTTCAATTGTTCTCCATTCTTGATCTTAAGTCTGTACTTTTTTATGTGTGTATATTTGACTAAATAAGAATATTTTTACAGAGGACCTGAATAGACAGTTTTCCAAAGAAGACATACAGATGGCCAACAGTCACACGGAAAGATGCTCAACATCACTAATTATCAGAGAAATGCAAATAAAAACCCCAATGAGATATCACCTCACAACTGTTAGAATGGCTAATATGAAGAAGACAAAGAACAACAAGTATTGGCAAAGATGTGGAGAAAAAGGAACCCTTGTACACTGTTGGCGGGAATGTAAGTTGGTAGAACCAGTGTGGAAAACAGTATGGAGGATCCTCAAAAAATTAAAAATAGAAATACCATATGATCCAATAATTCTACTATTGGGTATTACCTAGGGAAAGGGAAAACACTAATTCAGAAAGATATATGCACCCCTATGTTTATTGCAGCATTGTTTACAATAGCTAAGACATGGAAACAATCCAAGTGCCCATCAATAGAGGAATGGATAAGGAAAATGTGGTATACACACACCCACCCACACACACACACACACACACACACACAGTGGAATACTACAAAGCCATAAAAAAGGATGAGATTGTGTTATTTGCGACAACATGGATGGATTTAGAGGGTATTATGATAAGTGAAATAAATCAGACTGAGAAAGACAAATTTCATATGACCCCACTCAAAAATGGAATCTATAAAAAAAAAAAAAAAGGCAGAATCAGAACTATAAATAGGGGTGCCTGGGTGGCTCAGTGGGTTAAAGCCTCTGCCTTCTGTTCAGGTCATGATCTCAGGGTCCTGGGATTGAGCTCCATATCGGGCTCTCTGCTCAACAGGGAGCCTGCTACCCACCCCCCCACCCCGCTTGCTTCTCTGCCTACTTGTAATCTCTGTCAAATAAATAAATAAAATCTTTAAAAAAAAAAAAAAAAAGAACTATAAATAGAGAACAAATAGTTGCCAGGGGGAAGGGAGATGGGGTGCTGGGCAAAATGGGTAAAGGGGCTGGGGGAGATACAGGCTTCCAGTTATGGAATGAGTAAATCACAGGAATAAAAAGCAGAGCATAAGGAATATAGTCAACAACACCGTAATAGCAGTGTAATGGGACAGATGGCAGCTACACTTGTGGGGAACATAGCATAATGTATAAACTTCTCAAATTGCTAAATTGTACACCTGAAACAGAACATTGTGTGTCAACTAACCTCAGTTTTTTTAAAAAGTAAAAACAAGAGTACTTTCCACATGTGAAAACATTTTCTAAGATTAGAAATGTATTTTAAAATGTATTTGACTGAATTATCCAAAAGAGTAGTAACAATTTTGGAAACAATCTGGCAACAATCATTTTAAAGTCGCCTATGACAAATGACATTCCAGCTTCTTTAAAAGAATGCACTTCTCACATACTCCCAGGTACTTCCGCTACCTGACTATATTGACAAAGGCTGAACATATATATCCCCGAAGACCCAACATTTCCACTTCTAGGTTTATGCCTATAGAAATGTACCAAACCACATACACAAGAGCATTTGTAGGAGCTCTACTTATAACAGCTCCAAGCTGAGAATTACACAAAGATCAAAAAAACATTAGAATAGATAAATACATTGTGGTATGTTCATACAATGGACTGCTATCAGCAACAAGAATGAAAAAGAAAGAACTACACATAACATAGATAAATTTCAACAATATAATGTTGGTTGAAAAAGAACCTGACACATAAGCTTCTGTCCCAACCTTCCAGTAGAGAGAGCAAACAAAAATTCCTAAAGATGTTAATCATCATTCTTTCAAATTATGTATGTAATTTAATATATCTACATGTGTGCGTGTATGTGTAGACAACAACTGTAGAAAGTAAAGGTAGTCAAAATAAGTCAGAGTAGTAAATGAAGCAAAAGATAGATGAGTTGTTCATTCATATTGCATTTAATTCTAAAAAGAATTTGAGATCTGATTATTTGATTGTATAATATACATGTGTGCCAATACACATATACACCTATATGTGTGTATACAGATAGATTAAATCAAGTATACTTAAAATATATAAAATAATAGCTAGAAAATTATGATGTCTTGAAAAGATTAGGAAATTATTAAGTGGAAGGAAAACTGAAATAAAACAAAATATCAATGTTCACACAACTAGGATCACACTGAAACATTTTTTCACATTTTAACACTCACATACAGATTATGGATGTAGTACATATGTATATACATGTATCAGTGTGTTTATGTGTAAAGATAACTCTGAACTATAAAATTAGAAACTTTTCAGAGAACACTAAGCTCTTCCACTCACTCTCCCAATATGCTGACATTTACCAGACTAGACCTTGATCAATATGTTTTTATTGAGTAAAGTCTGTTATGTTATTACATATAGTTGAAATAGGTTAGCAATATCAGACTGAGCTTTCTGGTAAATTAAACCCTTCACGATAAGTAAAGTGCCTCAGGAATTTAGCTTTCTGGGACCACTAGAATAGACAAAAGGGCATAGCATTTTGGATATTTATATACTCAAGTATGCTTTCTAGAGTTTTTTTTTTTAAACCACTCCACTATTCATTTTTAAATGATGAATTTTATGATATGTGAATTATAACTCAATTTTTAAAAATAGTGGTAGCTTCGGAAGGGCACTGTAATTCCTTGACAAGGCATGGGGCCATGTTCCAGGGTGATAAAAAATTTAGCTTGATCTGAGTAGCAGTTATATGGTATATACCCACACACACACAAAAAATCTATCGATCTGTATGCCTAAGATTTGTCATGTTATATGTATATGTATGTATGTGTGTGTGACTTTCTATGACAAAATACTATATGGAAAATCATTACTAACACCATTTCCAACCACAGAAAATACTGGCATTCAACAAATTTGGTCAAAATTAAGTTGTACTATCTATGTAACAGAACATTGCAAGACCCGTGACTACCTAATTTCATTCAATAATTATATAGTACTGGTATACAGTGTTTATTATAGGTGAAAAATATATATATATATACATACATACAATTAAAAACTGGTACCACACAGTTCCTTCATGCAGATTGCCTGCCAGTCTTACCAGGAAGACAAGACAAACTTACCAGGTCAGTCGAAGCTACAGGGAAAAGACTAGCATGTTGCCAAAAGAAGCCAACTCTAGTGGAAATAATATATAGTAGGTCCGAGGAGGGTATAAGTAAGGAATGATTGGGGGAAAGTCTATACAGGCAAAGCAAAAACTTGGCCATTTTACAATTAATCAACTTTATGATAGTGAACCTCTATTTTCATTTCATTTAATAGAAGCAGCTTTCCTTAAATGATGGGTACATCACTGTGAATTTTTTTTTTTTCTTTAAAGATTTTGTTTATTTATTTGAGAGAGAGAGAGTGAGTAAGAGAGAGAGACCAGGAGTGGTGGCAGGGGGAAGGGGCAGAGGCAGAGGGAGAAGCAGATTCCTCGCTGAGAGGGAGGCCAATGTGTGGTTCAATCCCAGGACCCCGGATCATGACTGAAGCCAAAGGCAGATGCTTAACTGACTGAGCCACCCAGGTGCCCCTCGTTGTGAATTTCTATCATTAAATGTAGTATCTACTATCTTAATTAAGTTTGTATCAATGCTATTGACAAGACCTGAAAATACAAGAGTAAACATTGCTAGCTATTTGATTGTTTACTTGATGGTGACCAAAATTTTTCAACATTTTTAGGACCAAAATTAAACTTTTTTTATAGGCAGGAGCTTATTTAGTAGTACAGGAGAAATACGTATGTTTTTTAAGTTTAAAAAATTCCTTTAAAACTCATTAGTATTCTATATACCATAGAAACCAAATTATCATCTTTTTGATATGGCATGCTATGTTGACATTATTAAAAGGACTTTGGGAAATAAGCCCTAAATGAATTTTGGTGTATGTCTTACTTATATTGGTATTTGTCACCAATGTCTTCATTGCTGAGAAACTAGACATATCAGTAAACAAACTTATTGCAATTGTCATCATCCAGAAAATAGTCATGGATACCAAAGTGAAAATGTCCACAAATAGGAGGAAACACTGTCACAGAGCATGTAGTATTTACATGTAACAGATGTCCCTGAACCTCACTTATTGCCTCAAGGAATCTTACCCGGAGGCCCAGATCCTGAAAACGTGATCTAATTTCTGCCCAGGGCACATCAAAGGCAGCAGCAGATTGATAGGTGAGTGTATTGACTATAAGGAAAAGCAACAGATGAGAGCTTAATCCCAAACAAATAATCCAAAAAAAAAAAAAAGATGGATATGGGGAAACCACATTTAAAATTGTAATACTGTTTATGAGTTTTAAAATGAAATATTTAGGTACAATTCTAACAAAACATGGATAGGATCTGTATCTCAAAAATTACAAAATGCTGACAAAAGAACAAATCAAAAAACACTTAGGTTAATGGAGAAAGAAATCGTGTTGAAGAGTTGGAAGACCCAACATAGTAAATATGTCAATTGTCTCTCCCCAAATTGATCTATGAGTTAAATGTAATTCTTATTAAAGTATCAGTAAGGCTCTTTTGAAGGCATAGACAAGTTTATTCTAAAATTTATATGGAAAAGTACAAGATCTGGAAATATCTAAGACCACTGGAAAAAGAACAAAGTAGTAGAAATCACTCTACTCAATGTTATGATATACTATATAGCTACACTAATCAAGACAGTCTGGTATTGGCAGAGGAAAGATAGCCTTTTCAACAAACAGTGCTGGAGAAATTAGACATGCACTGGCAAATAAACAACAATATTCAACTTAAGCCTCACGCCTTACACAAAAATGAACTCAAAATGCATCATGGGCTTAAATGTAACAGTATAGAAGTTGAAGAGAACGAGAAGACAAACCACAAACTGAGGAAAAAATACTTGCAAACTACATATGCAACAAGGAAGAGATATTTCGAATATAAAAGACGTCTCAGGGGCGCCTGGGTGGCTCAGTGGGTTAAAGCCTCTGCCTTCGGCTCGGGTCGTGATCCCAGGGTCCTGGGATCGAGCCCCGCATCGGGCTCTCTGCTTGTCAAGGGAGCCTGCTTCCCCTCCTCTCTCTCTGCCTGCCTCTCTGCCTACTTGTGATCTCTGTCAAATAAATAAAAATAAATTAAAAATAAATAAATAAATAAATAAATAAAAGACGTCTCAAAACTCAACATTAAAAGAAACCCAATTAGAATATAGGCAAAAGAGGGGTGCCTAGGTGGCTCAGTCATTAGGCATCTGCTTTCTGCTCAGGTCATAATCCCAGGGTCCTGGGATCGAGCCCTACATCGGGCTCCTTGCTCTGCTCTCCTGATTGTGTTTCCTCTCTCGCTGTGTCTGTCAAATATATAAATAAAATCTTAAAAAAAAAAAAAAAGAATATGGGCAAAGACAATATGTTTCACTGAAGAGAGCACACAGATAAAAAATAAACACATGAAAATATGTTCAACCTTATTATCCATTAGGGAAACATGAATTAAGCCCACAATGTGACATCACTGTCTATCTAAAATAAAAAAAAAATAAATAAATAACGATAGCTCCAAATGACGTGAGGGCACAGAGAAACCAGATTGCACGTACACTGCTGGGTATACAAAATCGTACCTCCGCCCTGTAAAAGAGTGTGATGGTTTCATACAAAAGTAAGCATGTGCTTACCATATGACTCATAATCACACCCTTGGGGGTTTATGCCAGAGAAATGAAAAATTTAAATTCACACAAAAACCTCTGCATGGATGCTGAGCGCAGCTGTACTTTGCAATAGCTCCAAACTGAAAACAACGCAAATTTCCTTCCGCAGGTGAACAGTTGGACAAACTGGTGTACCTCTGTGCCCAGGCATCCTACTCAGCAATAAAAAGGAACAAATTACGGATACACACAGTAATCTGGAGGAATTGTAACAGCATAGATCCATCGGCGGTTGCCAGGATTCGGGAAGCTGGAGGGGAGGGCGGTGGCTGTCACGGTGTGAGGGGAGCGCAAGAGATCCGTGCGACACAACTCTTTCTGTATCTCGACCGCAGTGGTGATGACACAAATCTACGCTTGTAATAAAATTGGCATAAAACCACACACACATACTCACACACATCCAAGTGTGTGTAAAACAGGTGAGATCTGAATAAGGTTGATGATTCGTATCAATGTCAATTTTCTGGTTATAAAGGAAACTGGGTAAAAGGCATATAGAGAATCTCTCTGCATTATTTCCAACAAGCACAAGAACCTACAATTATCTCAAAAAAATTTTTTGTTTAAAAACTACAAGTTTTGTTCCTCTCTCCTGAAGAACAGACAAATAGGCCCCCCAAAACTGGAACCCATGGAACATCAACTAATAACGGGGCCTAGCATTTGTTTCCATTAACACACGCTTATTAAGTGTTACTTCTCATAAAGCCAGAACTCCAGGAGAAAGCCACTCGGCAGGAGAACCCCTGGATTGACATGCGTCAGCTTGGCAGGAAGATGAGCTGAATCTCACCAGAGACCATTTCAGTTTGTCCCTCTGCTCCTGGGTATCACAACCAATGACAAGCTTCTGACTTGAGGCTTTAGCCTCTAGCACAAAGCTGAAGGTATTGGCCCCCAAAAAATCTTTGCTTTGGGAAATCAACATGCAACCTTGCATTTTATAACAGAGCCCTCTAGAACATATCCTAGTGTCCTCTTCTTAAATACCCAGAATACCTCAAAACTGTCTTCAAAATGTCATTTAGAGAAAGAGTTTGCTTGGCCCTTAGTGCTGTTTCCTACCCGAACAAGATCTTTATGCTATTATTTTCCCTTTAATGAATCCATTATTTATATTAGGTTTGCCAGTTTTATGTAATCTAGGACGCTGAGGGAGCAGTGTCAAAGAAAAGGGAATAACTCCTTCCCCAAGTTCGCCAGAGTTTCCAAAGCACTCTAAAAGAGTTATGTCCTCGTGCGCTATGTCATTCGCTCATCGACGGAGGGTCACCTGCGAATGCCAGGAACGTGCTGCACCTTTGGATATAGGCAAACCACAACAACACACTGCCACTATCTTCGGAAGCTTCTTATCTGTTGGTTAAGATACTTTAGCCAAAAAACAAACAAAAAACCTATACTGTTTTATCAGTGAGATAAGAGCAACCTTCTGGGAAAGCATAAAGTGACTTAAAAGGTCTCTTTCCTAGGATGGTGAGCAGCTTTAGGCCTTTTTGTGAAATCACAGCATCTAACTTTTAGCAGAGTGGCAAACCCAGTATCCCTCTCCTAAGGCTCAAACACAATCCAGCGGAGATTTCAACATCATTTCCTTAGAGTCAACTGATTCAGGCTTTGGAAGAAAAAAGAATAGCAACAATTTAATCCTTACCCAAACTATACAATATAGGTATTATTCTTTCCATTTTAGCAAAGCTTATTAAGAGTTCCATGGTTTGGGCGCCTGGGTGGCTCAGTGGGTTAAGCCGCTGCCTTCGGCTCAGGTCATGATCTCAGGGTCCTGGGATCGAGTCCCACATCGGGCTCTCTGCTCGGCAGGGAGCCTGCTTCCCTCTCTCTCTCTCTCTCTCTCTGCCTGCCTCTCTGTCTACTTGTGATCTCTCTCTGTCAAATAAATAAATAAAATCTTTAAAAAAAAAAAAAAAAAGAGTTCCATGGTTTGGGTGACTTTAAAGCCCTTTTGCCCTTTCTACAACACGCCATTGCTTCTGGACAGAGACAATCAACAGAAATTTATCCCAGGTCAGCTTGTGATCGTGGGAGGCCCATTAGCCTCTAGAAGCTAAGCCTGATTCAGAATGCTATCCATTACTGTTTTCACAATGGCATGTGGCCCTTTGGGGACATTTCTTGAAAGATCCTCGGGTTAGGACTCTGGTGCCCAACTACCTGCCAACACTCTCACCAGTTTGCAGCAACATGGCCATCTGTCCCCTGCCCTGACTTTCTAATCTTTTTACATTCTTCCTGCTCCTCAAAATGACCCTTGATCTTATCCCACTCACTCCCTAATAAATCTAATCATTTTCTGCATTTAGTTCACCGCTTCTCAAAAGTTTCTCTATTTCAGAGTGACTGACTCCAAGAGCTGACACATTTCCCTGATACAAGGGACAGATTCTCAGGGAGCATGGTGGTGTGGACAATTCAGTCCTTGTGGAAGTAAATGCCTCTAAACACCCAATAGTCAGATCCACGCACACTGTCACCAGCAGCTAACCGTATTAAGATCTCCAACACCTTCCCTACCAAGTTGACCTCTCCTGTCTTCACTGTTTAAACATCTAGCATAGATTTCTATGGGTCCTCATTCTCAACACTTCGTATGATTCTTCCCCATTATATATTATCTATGAAAACGCCATACGTGATTCATCTCTCTTTGGCTTGATACTATCACACAATTCTGATGAATGCTTTTATTTATTTTTTTTTAAGATTTTATTCATTTATTTTTTTTTCTAAAGATTTTATTTATTTGACAGAGAGAGAGAGAGAGATATCACAAGTAGGCATAGAGGCAGGCAGAGAGAGAGGGGAGGAAGCAGGCTCCCTGCAGAGCAGAGAGCCCGATGCGGGGCTCGATCCCAGGACCCTGAGATCATGACCCGAGCTGAAGGCAGAGGCTTTAACCCACTGAGCCACCCAGGCGCCCCATGATTTTATTCATTTATTTGACACAGAGACAGAGAGAGCACAAGTAGGCAGAGTGGCAGGCAGAGGGAGAAGGAGAAGCAGGCTCCCTGCAGAGCAGGGGGAGCCCGATGCAGGGCCCTGGGATCATGACTTAAGCTGAAGGAAGTTGCCCAACCAACTGAGTCACCCAGGTGCCCCCCCTTTTTTTAGATTTTATTCATTTATTTGATAGGGGGGGGGGCAATGATTTTATTTTAAAACAATGAACACAAAATGGGCACTCGTCAATACCCAGCATGTCTACTATATTTCCTGGACATTTATAAGATATGTAGGACATACCTTAAAGTTCATGATAATAGCCCCATATTTCCCAGTATGCAGTGGGCCAGGTGGGGGGGGGGGTTGTTTGTTTCAGGCTGCTTTCCTAAACTGTTTAAACATCAGTTCTGTTCTTTTTATTTCCTGTCTTGGTAGATACGAATTTTATGTATGTTGGGTCATTATAGGTGTGTTCTCTATTACATGTTTGCATATGGTGTACCTCTTTCTATATTTCTCTTTCATTAATTTTTTTGCTCTTTTTATTTAATTCTCTATTTTCTTATAACTATTATTCTATAATAAAAAAATAAAATGTGGGCACCTTGTAATTTAGTCTTCACTTGAAGGTTATTTTATCTTCTTTCATTTATTTTCTGACTTGATCAGCTCCTGTATTTCTCTTTCCAAACTAATTTTTTTGGATTTATCACTTTTGAAATTCTTTCTCATCTTAAATTTCTTGTTTCACTATATTTAATTTTAATTTGGGTGCTATATGCATTTTCTTCTATACCATGGCTTTTTGTAGGAGCGTGCTTTCATGTTGAAAAGCTCTATCTTCTGATTTCTTTTCCAGTATCTTTATATATTATATCTACATATGGCTTCTCTCCTTTTTTCGGTTTATTGTTATTTGTATTTTTCTTAACCAGCATTAGTAGCGTCCTCTGTGTGTAGGGGAAGGAGGGGGTAAGAAATGAGAGTGTAGGGGGCAAGTTTTCTTCTGTTATCCTACCAGATTCCTTAGTTCAAAGGCACCCTCCTCTGTCACAGCTTTAAGTATAATTTCTTCGTAAACAATACAATTTGGATCTAAACTTCTTATATCTTGTTCTTAGTCCTCTTCTCTTCAGACACTTCTTTTCACCCTTTCACCACTAAACTTCCAAGAAAAACATCAGTCTCCCAAGGCTTTTCTCTGCTCCTGATGTATGGCCTTCCCAAAACTATTTCTCCTTATCCTAAGTACACTCCAAGCTGCCCAGCTCCACAAAAGCATGTATTCTGGTTCCCTAGGTCTCAGTCCTGGCCTCAGTATTTTGCATTCTGGATGCGATTGTTCATTCTGATGATGAATGCTGGTCGTTGTTTTCTGTTCTCCATCTTGACTAAGACCACATGCCTCTTCCTCTGTTCTGTATATTTCCCTCCTGACTCCCGGCTCTGTTGTGTGTCCCAGAGTCTACTCTGTTGGCTTGGACATGAATAAAATAAAATAAAATTTTAGAATGTACAGCATTCTCTGTCTCTTACCTGAGCATTAGCCATACTCTGAGGGTAACTTTGTTATCCCTGTTAGCCTAGAGATTTGGGGAGAAGAGTTGTGAGCAAAGTTTGGCTGCCACAATTATATTATGGGAATCTAGAGGTCAGAATTATGTTTTTAATTTGTATTTCCTCTTTGGAGAAATGCCTATTTGTATCTGTTCTCTATCTTTCTATGTGGTTATCTTTTTCTTAGTAGTTTATAGGAACTCTTTATATATTCTGGACGCTTACCCTTTACTGCTTAATTTCAGTATTTTCTCCCAATTTGTAGATTATTTTTTCACTTTTCTTGTGGTGTAGTTTTATGAATATTAATTTTAATAAAGTTAAATTTATACTTGTTTAGTCAAACCATCTCATATTTAAGAAATTAAAAACATCTAATCAAAAATTTTCTACATATTTTTTTCTTCTTACTATGGTAGGAACACTTAACATGAGATGTACCTCTTAACAAATGTCCAAGTATGCAATACAGTATTGTTAACCATAGGCACAATGTTGCACAGCAGATCTCTAGAACTTATTCATCTTGCATAACTGAAACTTTATAGCCACTGAAAGCAACCCCCATTGCCCCTTCCCCAGTCCCTGGCAATCACCATTCTATTCTGTTTCTCTGAGTTTGGGTATTTTAGATACTTTATGCAAACAGAATCATGCAATATTTGTCCTTCTGTGACTGGTTTATTTCACCTAGCATAATGTCCTCCTATTTCATACACACTGTTTCATATGGCAGGATTCCCTTCTTTTAGGTTGGATAATACTCCATTGTATGTGTATACCACATTTTTCTTATCCATTTATCCACCAATAGATTTAAATTGTTTACACATCTTAGCTGTTGTGAATAATGCTGTAGTGAACATGGGAGGGCAAGTGTCTCTTTGAGATCCTGACTTCAATTATTTTGGGTAAATACCCATAAGTGGGATTCCTGGATCATATGGTAGTTCCTTTTTTTTTTTTTTTTTTTCTGGAATTGTAGGGGATTTTATTTTTTTTCAGTGATCCATAATCCATTGTTTATGCACCACACCCAGTGCTCCATGCAATACGTGCCCTCCTTAATACCCACCACCAGGCTCACCCAAGCCCCCACCCCCCTCCTCCCCAAAACCCTCAGTGTTTCTCAGAGTCCACAGTCTCTCATGGTTTATCTCCCCCTCACCAACTCACTTCTCCTTTCCATCTCCCAGCATCCTCCATGTTATTCCTTATGCTCCTTTTTAAAAATATTTTATTTATTAGAGAGAAAGAGCACATACACAAGCAGAGGGGAGGGGCAGAGGGAGAGAGAGAAATAGACTCTCCACTAAGCAGGGAGCCCTACTTGGGGCTCCATCCTAGGACCCTGGGATTATGGCCTAAGTCTAAGGCACACACTTAACTGGCTGACCCACCCAGGTGACCCTGTGGTTCTATTTTTAATTTTTGAAGAACTTGCATACTGTTTTCCAAAGCAGCTATACCATTTTACATTCCCATCAATAGTGTACAAGAGTTCCAATTTCTCCACATCCTTGCCAACAGTTATCATGCTCTCTCTCTAATAGCCATTCCAATAAATGCTAGGTGATACCTCAATGTAATCTTGATTTGCATTTTCCTGATGATTAAGGATGTTGATCATCTTTTCATATATCTGCTGGTCATTTGTATGTCTTCTATATCTTCTATGAAGAATGTCCAATTCAAGTCCTTGGTCCATTTTTTAATTGAATTATTGTTCTGTTTTTGTTTTTTGTTACTATGGAATTGTATGAGCTCCTTATATATTTTGGATATTAACCCATTATCCAATGTAGCCCTTACAAATATTTTCTCCCATTCATAGGCTGCCTTTTTCCTTTTTTAATATTTTCCTCTGTTATGCAGAGGCTTTTTAGTTTGATGTACTTCAAGTTGTCTTTTACCAATCTTGTTGCCTGTTCTTTTGGTGTCTAATTCAAGAAATCATTGCCAAGACCAATGTCATGAAGCTTCCCCTATGTATTCTTCTAGGAGTCTTATAGTTTCAGGTCTTAAGTTAAATTCTTTAATTTTGAGTTGATTTTTCTGTGTGGTGAAAGATAAAGATCAAATTTCATTCTTTTGCATGTAAACATCCAGTTTTCCCAGCACCGTTTGTGGAGGAGACTATCCTTTCCCCATTCTGTATTCCTTGGTGCCCTTATCAAATATTAGTCAACCAGGCTTTATTTCTGGGTTCTGTATGGTGTATATGTCTCTACATCAGTACCATCCAGCTGTGTTCTTTCTGAACACTGTTTTGGCTATTTGAGGTCCTCTGTGGTTCCATATGAATTTTAGGATTTTTTTCCTGCTTCTGTAAAAAATGACAGTTTTTAATATTTAAATCTTTAAAGCCCAGAATTGATTGCCATGGTGTGGAGAGGTTAAATTGAATTTTTCCCCCATATGGATAAACATTAAATACAATGACATAATTATTGAATGGTCTCACCTTTCCCACAGATCTGCATTTGCCTGTCTCTGACATATAAAATCTCTCCATATGTTTGGGGCAATTTTTAAGCTCATTATCTTGTGCTATTACCATATGTTGATTTGACTGTCCCTATGCCAAAATCACACTGTCTTAATTATTACACATTACTCCTCCTCACTCCAATGTTGCATCTGTCTCCACTACTCTAGTAAATCTGTGTTTATCAAGTCCACCAATAAGCTCTATGTTGCAAAATATAAATGGAATTTTCCACATTTTATTTTATGTGTCTTTTAGAAGACTTCAAGACAGTTGTTCATTTTCTCTCTCGGCTTACATAAAATCAAATACTCCCACTTTTCTTTTTCCTAATATTTTATTTATTTATTTGACAGAAAGAGAGAGAGAAAGAGAGAGAACAAGCAGGGGGAGCAGCAGAGGGAGGGGAATAAGCAGGCTCTCTGCTGTGCAGGGAGCCTGATGTGGGGCTCGATCCCAGACCCCTGGCATCATGACCTGAGATGAAGGCAGATGCTTAACTGACTGAGCCACCCACATGCCTTATATTTCCTTTTTTTTTTTTCTGATATCACCAGCTACTGCTCAGTGTTCCTTCTAGCCTTTCCCATCTGCTTGACATCTAACTGTAGGACTCCTAGTTTCTCAAAGCTTGATGTTATACTCTTTTTTCCTTAGCTGTAATGTCATTTTGAGTGATCACAGCTAGTTGCTGGTGGTCTTTTATATATAGATGTTTTCCAAATGCATATGCCCTTTGACCCCAGAATTACACCTGTTGATAAAATACAGATTTATTGAGCATCCACCATGTACTATTCACTGTCCAGATGCTAATTATTTAGCAGTGAAAAAAGAGGCAAAATGGTCTGCCTGCATGAAATATTTATTCTAATAATTCTAAGATCTATTCTATTCATTTCTTACAAAGAAATGAACTCTATGTCTATATATATATTTACACATATACACACATATATAAATTATACATGTACATATACATATACATACACATATATAATACTTTAGGTTATGATAAGTTCTGTGAAGGAAGCTAAATTACGGAAGGTATCTAAGAACTTTAGGGGTAGAAATGCTACAATTTTGAACAGGACAGAAATTTGACAAACTGACTAGACATTCAATAATGTTCTTTTTTGTTTGTTTGTTTCAAGGATACAGGTCTGTGATTCATCAGTCTTACACAATTCACAGCGCTCACCACAACACACACCCTCCCCAATGTCCATCATCCAGCCATCCCATCCCATCCCTCCCCTCCAACAACCTTCAGCTTCCTGAGATTAAGAGTCTCTTATGGTTTGTCTCCCTCTCTGGTTTCTTCTTATTTCATTTTTTTCCTCTCTTTCCTCGTGATCCTCTGCCTTGTTCCTCAAATTCCACATATCAGTGAGAGCATGTGATAATCATCTTTCTCTGACTGAACTACGGAAAGAGTCCTGATATCCATCGACAGATGAATGGATAGACACCCAGTAATCTTAAGCAGAGGTCAGCAAACTACAACTTGAAGACCAAATCTGGCCCACTAACTGTTATTTGTACAGCCACTCAGCAAAGAATGGTTTTTACATTTTTAAATGGCTGGAAACAATCAAAAGAAAAATATAGTTCATTACATTTGAAAATATGTGAAATTCAAATTAATGTGTCCACAAACAAGGTTCTATTGGGACACAGAAATATTCATTTACTTACTTCTTATTGTCTATCGCTCTTTTCACACTACAACGGCAAAGTCACGTAGTTGAGACAAAGACCATATGGCCCACAAAGTCTAAACTATGTCCTATCTGGCTCTTTTAACAAAAAGTTGGTGTATCCCTGATCTTGATCAATATACTTTATTGCTTGAAAACAAAAGTCCCACATGGCAAAGTTCTTTTTGGATTCAATGCCAGAAGAAAATATGTAACTCCTTACACAAGTGTGTTTGCTTCCTTTATTAGACAAAAACACTTCTCTTCTAAGTCAGCTGCCAGGAAACCAAAACCCCAATATGACCAACATCAGTAACAATGACACTCCAGGTGGCCAAACACCTCTGTTGGCTTAATCCTTTACCTACATGTGTATGTGTTTATGTAGGTCAATGTACTGTCTTGTTTTATACTGATTTTAGTTTCTGTGCAGTCCACAATTTTGTTTGAAAGTCAATACAAATAGGAACCAACATAAGTATAAGTTGTGTTTGGTTTAACTATTTTAAGAGGTTATCCATAAAATTGTAATGACCAAACTGTCCTTCTTTGTTATGGAAACTAGATTTATGGGGTGAAACGAGCACATATCTAAATCCACGAGGAGGTACGGTGTCCCTTTGTGACCAAAATATTGTCCTAATTTATATTTCTATATAACATTAAGGAAAATACTAACATTTGAAAGGCTCTTTTCAAGATCCTTAAGTAACTACAGGAAAGAACAAGTCTCAGTCGACTAGAAAATTTACTTCTGTGAACCAACTCATGCCTTGCCACAAACATTCTTACGCACAATTCCCAATAGAGACAGGAGGTATATTAAGTGATAATCTCACGTCACATGTTTCATTAATTAGAAAGGAAAAGTCATAACACAAATATATGGGTTTTTCTCTCAACTCTTTTTGAATATCCTATGAAATACAATGAAAATGAAATGTGAAGAAAGAAAATTAGACTGTTGGGGGTTTTCGTTTGTTTATTTTGTGTTTTACTTTGTCTTATTTTTGGAACTTTTACAAGCAGCCCTGAAAAAGCTTAAAAAATGAAATTCTCTTTCTGTATATTTCTTTCTGCAGTATAGAAAGATTTCAGTTGAAGAACTTTCTTAAAACCAATTAATATCAGGAATACTAATATCAGGAATATTAGCTCTAGTGTCCACCAAACTTAGACCAGGCATTTTTGTTGTATGTAAGTTTGATGGCCTTCTAAATCTGTTCATTTAAATATTAAGATTTTTTTAAAAGATTTATTTATTTACTCAAGAAAAAGAGAGAGCATGAGGGAGGGCGGGGATGGGTGTGTGGTAGAGATCCTCACTCCAGCTGAGCACAGAGCCCAGTGCAGGGCTAGATCTTACAACCCCGAGATCATCACCTGAGCCAAAATCAAGAGTCAGACACTTCCCAACAGAACCACTCCGGTGCTCCTAAAATATTAAGTTCTTTTTTTTTTTAACTTTATTTATTTATTTGACAGGCAAAGATCACAAATAGGCAGAGAGGTAAGCAGAGAGAGAGAGAGGAGGAAGCAGGCTTCCCGCTGAGCAGAGAGCCTGGGATCATGACCTGAGCCGAAGGCAGAGGCTTTAACCCACTGAGCCACCCAGGTGTCCCTAAAATATTAAGTTCTTAAGGAAACTTAGGTTCTTAAGGGAAATTTAAGAAAATAAAATTGTATATATTTTTGAAATTTTGCATACTAAATGCCTGTACAAATGAAAGCAGCTTTTCCCAACCCTAATACCAGTAAGAGTACAAGAACTTTTTTCAGTTTTGGAAAACCCTAATATTAATACCAAGTTAGGTAGCACAAGCTCATTAAAATTCCAAGTTTCATTGTTCCTGATTGCAATTACACCAATTCAGTTGAGTAAAATTATATACCTCTTACCAATTAATAAAAACAGAAGCAAGAATTGTCACAATCATGTTATTATCTGGCTATTATTATTATGAAGTAACAATCAAAGTTCACATAATTGTAATGTGTTTATAAAAACTCAGAGACTCAATGCATCACAGATTACAGCATATCTAGGAATAGTGCATTTACTCCACCATTCTCAATGCAGGAGAGAACCATCCTTTTCTTTGTTAAGGAAGAAAATCAAAGTTATAAATATAAATATCTATATCTATATATAGAGATATAGATATTTATAAAAGCATATAAATGTGTATATGTGTGTATGTGTGTACGTTTTTTACCTCAACGCTAACACTTCATTTAAATCTTTATTAGGGAATTGGAAAATATTAATTGTTCACATAATTATTCTTCTCTGTCTCCCCCACTAAACTCTAAGTTTCATCAGTCAAAGACCCTCCCTACCTTGCTCACAGCTTCATCTCCAGAGTGTGGCTTAGCATGTGGAACACAGTAGGTATGGAATAAGTGAGTGATGTAGGGCAAAGAACATTGACTTTGGAAGCAGAACTCTAGGAACCAGAATCAAATGTTTTCTCTGACATTACATGCACTAAATGTGTATACCATTACCTCTGATTCTTGGTTTGCATTCTTCCAGCTGTTCCAGGCCCAGAGGCCAAGTACCTCTTGGTGTAACCATTAAATGGTATCGGTATGTCAAAGAAAGCAGATACTGATTTGATCAGTACTGCTAGAATGCAAGTCCAAGGTCGTAGGACTGCCTCACTCTCTATTGCACTGCAGAGGCTTAAACAAGGTCTTGAATCTAAAAAGGGGCTCAATCAACATTTATTATTCAAGACTGGGACAGAAAATGGAGCACCTGGGTGTTACAGTCGGTTAAGCCTCTGACTCTTGGTTTCAGCTCAGGTCTCGAACTCAGGGTTAAGAAACTGAGCCTCATGGTGGGCTCCGCACTCAGTGGGGTGTCTAAGATTCTCTCTCCCTCCACCCCCACCCCCCACTTGCTTATTCTCTCTCTCTCTCAAAGAAATAAATCTTCAAAAAAAAAGAAGTAAATCTTAAAGAAAAGAAGATTGGAATAGGAAACAGATCTTTATGTTAAACAACCTATACATCAATATTTACCTAAAAACTTATGAATTTTTTTGAAGGTTTTTTATTTATTTGTCAAAAAGAGAGCACAAGCAGGGGGAGCAAAAGGCAGAGGGAGAAGCAGGCTCCCTGTTGAGCAAGGAGACCTATGCGGAACTCAAACCCAGAACACTGGGATCATGACCTGAGGTGAAAGCAGACGCTTAACCAACTGAGCCAACCCAGGCGCCCCAATACTTATGAATTCTCGATGAAACTTCTTGTCAGGCTTCAGCTCTCAGCCCAGAGAATTTTAACTTCTTTTAGGAAAAAAACTTCCATTTTTCCTCTAACCATATAAAATTGTATTACAAAGCTAATAAGCCAGTATTAAGTCAAAGTCCTTCTAAGAGAAAATTAAAATGATAATGAAGTGCAACCATTAACAATAAAGAGGATTTAGGGTTCGGGCTTTGTTTTCTTACCTTATGGAAGGATGATTCTCAACTGTCTTGAGAATGGTTGAATAAAATGAATTGCTTCTAATCCTATTGTGCTCTGTGATTTATTGACGTGTATGAATCATTAAACACATGTAAAATTATGTGACCACTGATTTTATTGCTTTACGATATACTTCAAAACCAATGCTAACTGTCAGATTAAAGGGGAAAGTCTCTTTGGATGTACTGGTATTTTAAATTGTGCCCTAGGCAAGAGGAATCTTAACGGAAAGCACCGGGTGTAACTTGGCGGCTGGAATGCATCATTTCTCTGCTAACAGTGACTGGTTTCCCCTAAGAAGGCTGCTTCCCGTGACTTTCTCATTCACTGTCCCAAGATAAAGTTTGATACAGTGCTACAATATCATACTATTTAACTTAGACAGCCCTCTGGTTTTTCCTGGGTGTGAAAAGGAGACTACTAATATTTCTCACAAACGCTTCCCAGATATATGTTTAAATTTGAATCTCAGAAATGGAAATATCACGAAAGAAGATATATCCTGAATCTGAGTGAGTTTAAGTGACTGATCATCCAGCTGGAATGTGACAGTAGGTCTGGCATTTGTCCATCGTACCCACTCCCCCACCCCCACGCTACCTGCAGTTTGTACCCAAACTGTGGAACACTGGCTTCTAAGAGTAGAACCTCCAGCTTGCCACTGTAAGAGCGATGTCCAAGCTCTATAATTAATTCTCCTGAGCCCACTCTACCTCATCCTGATCAACCTGCACAAGTTTTCAGATGGTCTCTGCTGTCTAGTTTAACTTTGACATTAAAACACAATTCCAATGAAATGCTAATGGGATTCATTTTGGCATTACAGGAAAATGAGGAGTTGGAAGAGCAAGGAAATAAACACGTGGCCAAAAAACAAAACAAAACAAAACAAAACAGGAAAAATTCAGGCGTGATAAGAAGATACCTGTCTACTAATAACAACATATTAGCTGATAATAATATGCAACAAGGTACAGAAGGCCTGAGAGCATTACCTCTGTGACACAGACCTAACCCAAACCTAATTTCATCATATGTGACCTAAAATAAGTCATTTCATCTCTTATGGACTATTTCTATATCAGTAAATGTAGTAAATGGAAATAATTATAGTACTTACGTGTTGGAAAGAGTAGAAATTAAACACACTAAAATTGTTGGTCTATTCAACTCACAGAAATTAGAAGATCAATGCCCAGTATTAACAATGTTATTCTGAAAAAGGACCCATGTAAACCTGTGTTGGTTATAGCTCATTTGATCTTTCAGAAGAAATAAACTATAAAAGTAATATAAATAATAAAATTTACATACTCTTTGATCTGTCAAACCCCATTCTTAGTGTTTACCTTAATATAGTTGTTTGACATCTCAAATATCCAATAATAGGTTAAAAATATATACTATGTCCTTTAAATAGAATACAAATGCTTATGTAGTATATATATGTAATATAAATATATGTTCACAAAATCACACAGAATAAATGTGGCAAGCCACATTTCTATGAGTAGTGGGATTATGGATGATTTATTACATTGTCTTCTTTTCTAGCTCTTATTTCTAATTTTACATAAAGTTATGTATTATAAGCATTTTATATTTACATAATACTTATATATACATATGTACAGAATGTTTATATAAAATAAACATTTTATTGACAAGATAGTTACAAAATATTCTTCTAACATTTATTCATCCTGGGTAGAAGTGACAACAGAATGCATAAAGCTATATTGGGATCATGAATGTATTATGCTCTGACACTTGCCCACAAAGGCAGCAGACCCAGTTCAAAACAGATATGTGTTGTGTAATTTAAACAGGATTAGGGTACCAATGAGGTCGGTACTATCCATATCAATTTATGTTTTTATTGGCTTTAGAGTAAGATTTCTAACCACTGTGAATGATCAGCTGAAGTTATTCTATGGCACACGGAATGTACAAGCCATGTACAGTTAATGTTGGTTAACTAATAATTTACTAGGACTTCATGGGCTAACTGGATCTTTGTTTTTTCTCCTCTCTATTCTTTTCCATCTTCAAATCAGTAATGATGATTACCACATAGGTAATTTGTGTTTTTTAATAAAACGTGTGAAGAATTTCAGTTTCTAACAAGCTTTTATGTCTAAATTCTACTGCTTTCTCTATCACCTTCTTTGACCCACATCCTTCCAAACTGGATTCATCCCCTCTCCTCCTATAAAAATTTTACATAGCTCCTATATTGTATTTCAAGGATCCTCATGATTTGGAATCCTATGTTTATCTCTGTGGTTATTTAAGTCTTTCCTCCCCCTTAGACGCTGAACATCACAAGAGCATGGACTGTGTTCATCTTTATTTTCCACCCCATAGCAATTACTACACTATCCTACAAAACTATGGTTCTGTTTGATGTGGATGCCAATTTTAAAGGATGGCTATTTGCCTATTTATAAATTCTACCATAATATAGATCGTTCTTTAATGGATGCCTTCTGTACCTCAGAAATACCCCAGGCGAAATGAAGGAAATGACGACTTTCTCAAGAAAGTTCTGGACATAAAGAAATCAGGAAGAATGCTAATGTGACGAAAGAAGAGAATGCCTGAAGGTCTCAGTCTCGAGACAGGTCAAGACTCGTAAAAAGCAAAACCTGAAAGAAAGCCACCAGATTGCATAGCCATGTGCTCTCTCCTTGACTCCAGGACCATGCCCAGGAGGAGGGCATGAAGTAGCATTTCAGGCAATTGGCAGTGAGCGACGACAGGAATCTCTTTCTTACATAACAATTTTTCTTTTTCCTTTAATGTATTTATTTTCTCCACCCTCTTGCTGCCTTCTGCTGTCCCAGACAGAGATGCCCATGGTTATTTGGCACTACTAGTAAAGGAGCTAAAAGTGGCTTTTTGGTACTTCATAAACTACAAACGAATCCAAAATTAACAAAACAATCAGTGTGAGTCAACATACAGGCATCTTTTAGGCATTATCATAAGAATCAGAAAAGAGATGGGAAAGTGACTAAGGGCACAGAGCCCTGGAAGAAAAAAAATCTAATCTAACAAACACAGTCAAATAATAACAACAGAAATCACAGGAATGGAGACATTTTTTTTTTCAAGTTCCATTTATAAAGTCCAACCATCTGCATAATTCTTCCTTTGTCTAGTAAACTGCAAAAGTTGTAGGAAACACTAGGATCTCATTCAAAAATGGGTTTTTCAATAGACGTTTCTGAAGATTTACTCTAGTGAGAATCTGAAAACAGATCAATCAAGGCAGCTCAGAACAACATAACAGGTTGGAAAACCACACCTACTCAAACTCTAACATTGTCTGCAGCATGTGGATTCATTCATTTGTGAGTTAATTTTGCCCCTAAGTCTAAAATATGTCTGTGCATTTGTGTGCAGTGTGTAGCATACAGTGTGTATTTTATTCATCCAAATTACTCTACAATTGAGGTTCTATTTTCATCCATATTTAAAGATGGCAGTACGCCCTGAATACTAAGATTAAAGACGAAGATTAAAAATGGTGCCAGGCATGACCAAGTTCTCATAATTTATAACTGACAAAGGAAGAAATAAATCATAACCACCACAGACTAAATTATTTGTTAGCACTTACTATTGTTTCTCTTTGGATACTTTTCATCTTCCTATCAAATAAGTAAAGTGGGTGTTTGTATCTCCAATACAGATGTGGACACAGAAGAATGAAACCCAGTCCTCCCCACCTATATAAAGCCATGCTACTGCACAAGTCATCCATTGCCCTACGTAAGCAAGTTTTTATTCTCATTATAGATATAGATAGCGAATGATTCCTTAGTCCCTTCCTCAGAGACTAGGGGCAGTTTGGTAAGAAAATGAAATACAAGCCAGCCCACGCTACTGCACTGAAGTAATTTCAACATGGTACATAAAAAGAATATACTTATGGAGCACCTGGGGGGGCTCAGTCGGTTAAGTGTCTGACTCTGAATTTCAGATCAGGTCATGATCTTAGGGTTACAGAGATAAAGCCCCATGTCCAGCTCTGCACTGGGCATGGAGCCTGCTTAAGATGCTCTTTCTCTCTCCCTCTCTAAAAAAAAAAAAAAAAAAAGTTAAAAATTAAATAAAAGAATACACTTAACATTCCTGGAGAGAGGTTTGGGTCACTCGGAGTTTATTTTAGTCATACAGTGCCTCCCTGTCATTCCTAGAACAAAATGATACTGTCTACTACCTGACACACAGAAAGTTTACTGATAGTTATATCGGCTAACGACAATACCAGTCTTGCACAGGAGCACTCCTAAACTATGCCAAAAGCCATGACAAACTATAAATACACTTGAATGTTCTGAAACATTATCAGAGATAATAATAAAGTGCTCCTTTACTTGTAATGTTTCTCAAAAACCCTCGAGTGTTAATTTCTGATACATGGAAGAAAAAATAAAATTGAAGTTTCAGATAAAATCTAGATTTTCAGAGAAAGCTTGTAAGTCAGCTAGAACAGAGGAATGTCCATAATGACTCTGCTTCCAACTATTTCAGCGGGTAACAAATGATCCACCATGTGGCCATGACAATAGTTAAGTTCCCCTACCACGCTTCTAGACAGGGAGAAAGGTCAGAGTTCTCAGGAATTCAGGGCATGAAGCTTTTACAAACAGGCTGAAGAGTAGTCCCTCACAAGAATAGACTAAACAGTCTCTTTTGCTCAACAAACAGGTTATTTAACAACCATAGTAAAAATATGCCATTTGTCTCCTAGGCATGGCCCAGCTTAGCTGCAACAGAGATTCTGTGTTGCTCCGAATTTTTAAAAAATTAGTTTCATTTGTAAAACTATAGTACATAAATGTACTAATAAAAAATTGTTGAGAAGATAATTAATGACTTATTACAGAATCTTATTCTATAATTTTTTTAGTGTTCCAACATTCATTGTTTATGCACCACACCCAGTGCTCCATGCAATACATGCCCTCCACAATACCCGCCACCAGGCTCACCACACTCCCCACCCCCCAAAAACCTTCAGTTTGTCTCTCAGAGTCCACAGTCTCTCATGGTTTGTCTCCACCTCCGATTTCCCCCAACTCACTTCCCCTCTCCATCTTGTCCTCCATGTTATTCCTTATGCTCCACAAGTAAGTGAAACCATATGATAATTGACTCTCTCTGCTTGACTTATTTCATTCAGCATAATCTCCTCCAGTCCCATCCATGTTGATATAAAAGTTGGGTAAATTCATCCTTTCTGATGGAGGCATAATACTCCATTGTATAAATGGACCGTATCTTCTTTACCCATTCATCCGTTGAAGGGCATCTTGGTTCTTTCCACAGTTTGGCAACTGTGGCCATTGCTGCTATGAACTTTGGGATATGTATGGCCCTTCTTTTCACTACATCCGTAACTTTGGGGTAAATACCCAGTAGTGCAATTGCAGAGTCATAGGGTAGCTCAACTTTTTTTTTAAAGATTTTATTTATTTATTTGACAGACAAAGATCACAAGTAGGCAGAGAGGCAGGCAGAGAGAGAGGAGGAAGCAGGCTCCCTGCCGAGCAGAGAGCCCGATGTGGAGCTCAATCGCAGGATCGCAGGATCATGACCTGAGCTGAAGGCAGAGGCTTTAACCCACTGAACCACCCAGGTGCCCCTGGGTAGCTCTATTTTTAATTTCTTAAGGAATCTCCACACTGTTTTCCAAAGTGGCTACACCAACTTGCATTCTCACCAACAGTGTAAGAGGGTTCCCCTTTCTCCACATCCTCTCCAACACTTGTTGTTTACTGTCTTGTTGATTTTGGCCATTCTAACTGGTGTAAGTTGGTATCTCAATGTGGTTTTGATTTGAATCTCCCTGATGGCTAATGATGATGAACGTTTTTAGTCTGTTAGCCATTTGTATGTCTTCTTTGGAGAAGTGCCTGTTCATGTCTTCTGCCCATTTTTTGATGTGATTATCTGATTTTTGAGTGTTGAGTTTGAGGAGTTCTTTATAGTTCTTGGATATTAGCCCTTTGTCTGTAGTGTCATTTGCGAATATCTTCTCCCATTCCCTGGGTGCCTCTTTGTTTTGTTGACCGTTTCCTTTGCTGTGCAGAAGCTTTTGATCTTGATGAAGTCCCAAAAGGTCATTTTCGCTTGTTTCCTTTGCCTTTGGAGACATATCTTGAAAGAAGTTGTTGTGGCCAATGTAGAAGAGGTTACTGCCTATGTTCTCCTCTAGGATTTTGATAGATTCCTGCCTCATATTGAGGTGTTTTATCCATTTTGTGTTTACCTTTGTGTATGGTGTAAGAGAATGGTCGAGTTTCATTCCTCTACATGTAGCTGTCCAATTTTCCCAGAACCATTCATTGAAGAGACTGTCTTTTTTCCACTGTATATTTTTTACTGCTTTGTTTGAGATTATTTGACCATAGAGCTGAGGGTCCATATCTGAGCTTTGAGGGTCCATATCCACTCTGCTCCACTGGTCTATGTATCTGTTTTTGTGCCAGTACCATGCTGTCTTGGTGATCACAGCTTTGTAGTAAAGCTTGAAATCAGGCAACATGATGCCCCCAGTTTTGTTTTTCTTTCTCAGCAATTATTCTATAATTTCTATATATGATATCTTGAACGTGTATTTGAATTTGAAATAATATATGATATATAATAGTATGCCAAATCATTCAAACACAATTATCATATAATCTCTTTAATATTACCAAATTAGTATCAAGACATGCAAGTCCATTTTGTACAACATTCAGCCTGTATCCTTTACCAGCAGGGTATTAATTTTCTCCTGAATCATTTAGATCACTGCATTTTAAGATACTTTAAATCACCTATCATAACTCTCCCCAGGTCTTCAATTAGCTAAACTAAATATTCACATTTCCTTTAATTATCCACCATATAACAAGATTCCCAGAACTTCATGCCATAATGGTTATTTTCTGGTAAGTGTGCTATCATTTGATAGTATTTCTTTAAAAATATCCTTTAGAATTATAAAACAGTATTTTATGTATTATCTGATTAACATGGACTGGAATGACTCTTATTTCTCTTGATCCAAAGACTACTTTTAATTCATGTTAAGACCAATTCAGTTTCATTTTACTACACTCAAATGTTCGGATTCACATGATCTATTTAACATAGCACATTTGTCTACAGATTTTTTCTTGGAAGGCTGGTGCCTTCACTCTTGGGTTCTGTTGTACATTGCCATAGGAACCTCTTGAAGTATTCAAATATTGAACCAAGAAAATGAGACAGGTGTGGTAATGTCATCCCTGTTTTTCACATTTAGGAATACAAAGACAAATATTTAGACATGCTTCTCTCAATTAAAAAAAAAAAAGGATAAAAGTAAACTGACTAAAAGGAAGTGACTTTAACTTGTAGGAAAAACAAAATATATTGCCATCATATTTGGAAGAAGTAGAGTACTTCTTTCATAGATTTGGTTAAAAAAATAATCTAAGATTTTAAAATATTCAAATCTCAATTTGTTTGAAATTCTAAAGGCATATTTCTGCCTGAATGTTTTGCATATTTCTGCCAAAAGTTTTCATATAATGACATCTTCCTACTGATACTTTATGCTTATTACAAAGCACATGAAACAAGAAATGAAGACCAAAGAGCTTTTTTCTACTGATCTTTTTCAAATTACATGTTAGGGGAAAAAGTGAGACAGTGAAAAATAAAAAACAACAAGGTTTAAGCTTCATCATCCTTTCTATTTTTTTCCCATAATCTCCTTTTTCTTTTTTAAATCCTCACTCATTCCACCCATTTCTCAGTCTTTTAAACGCACAGGATGTTACGAGTAGCAAAGCCCAGAGAATGGATTTTGTTTATTAAATTTGAAAAGAATCTAAAGCAACTATAGCAATTAGTAGTCAATAAAATACTTTCAACTAAATAAAATTAATCTCAGTACTGTTTCATAAAGAAAATTTGCCTAAGGCAAACTTTCCTGATAGAAATGCTACAATCTTGAGGTCAGTCCTGACTTTAATGCCACAATTTGTATTAGAGGAAGAATTATTCACGTAACGCAAGGTAAGACTGAGTTAAATCACGGCGATTAATTTGCCTGTGGGGTAAAGCAGAATTCAAAAAAATCTATAAAACTAAAATGTGGAAATGATAGAAGGAAATGTCAGTAACTGGGGCGAAGGTTCTTCTCTAATTAGTTGCAATGCATCATTAAGTTCTATTGTACTAGCAACTGAAAAAAACTCACTGTTTCAGAACTAACAAGAGAAGCATTAGAACAAAGACATTTGACTTCATACATTTCAATCTTTTTCAGTATATACTCATAGTTAAATCTAATAACAACCAACAGTAATAAAATACCTGAAAGAGACCATCAACAAAACACAAGATAAGAAACATATAGTAAGAGGCGCCTGGGTGGTTCAGTGGGTTAAGCCTCTGCCTTCAGCTCAGGTTGTGATCTCGGGGTCCTGAGATCGAGCCCCAAACTGGGCTCTCTGTCAGCGGGGAGCCTGCTTCTCCCTCTCTCTCTGCCTTCCTCTCTGTCTACTTGTGATCTCTGTCAAATAAGTAAATAAAATCTTTAAAAAAAAAAAAAAAGAAAGAAAAGAACAAGAAACATAAAATAAGACAAAGTATTTGGCTTACTGAGGAAGTTGAATAGAGGTCTCTGATATCAAAAACAGGACAGCTGTTAAAACTCAGATGCTGGGGGTACCTGGGTGGCTCAGTGAGTTAAGCCTCTGCCTTCAGCACGGGTCATGATCTCAGGGTCCTGGGATTGAGCCCTGCATCGGGCTCTCTGCTTGGTGGGGAGCCTGCTTCCCTCTCTTTCTGCCTGCCTCTCTGCCTACTTGTGATCTCTGACTCTCTGTCAAATAAATAAATAAATCTTTAAAAAAAAAAAAAACAAAACTCAGATGCTGTTTACTACAGCTACATCCTCGAATACATTCATATTGCTAAAATTGTGAATTACAGAATTTATTTGATTACTCTCATCAATCTTTCACTTCCTTTTTTCTACCCTTGTATTTTAGCAAGCTCATCAACTTTATTCTTATTCTCTAAAAAGCCTGCAGTACAGATGAATATGTGATAGATGACAGATAGATAGATGATAGATAGAAAGCTTTATTATGAAAGCCATATAAGGTCAAAAGCTGCTGTGCTGAGAATATACTATAAAGGGACAAACCAGTTATTTGGCTCTATAATAACCCAGGTAGAACATGATGCTGACTTGGACCAGGAGATGGTGATGGAGTGGTGAGAACCATAGATGGAGCCAGCAGGATTTGGTGGAGGTTTTAATGTGGGGAGGTCTGTCTACGCAACTGAGTGGTGGAGTTTCCATTAACTGCATTAGGGAAGAACGGCCATGGAGCAGGTTTATGGCAGAAGAAGAGTTCAGACCTGGACAGCTTCACGGGATGTGAGTAGGCAGTTGGATAAGGGAGTCTGCAGTTCAAGAAGAGGTCCAAGGTGAGTGTGTATATTTGGGCAGGGTTAGCATACATTTTTAAAGTCATAAGATTGTATGACATCACCGAAGGAGAGAATATAAACAGAAAAGGGAAGAGGCACAGGGACTGAGCTCTAGAATATACCCCAGTTTAAGATATCATCTTGGTCAAATCGCTTCCGAGAAATGCCACACCAAATCACACAAAAAAACAGAATTATATGATAGTGTCAGTCACTACAGCTTTTGCTAAGAGCGGGCATTATCTTTGCCCATTTGACATATTGCAAATGGTTTCTTGCTATTTCAATATTTATTTAAGTTAAAATAATATTTTATGTTTATTACTAATTTATATTTTTATGTATTTATATAAATTAACTATGTACTTAGCTCATTTTTCTCAAGCGTTCTAATTCTTATTCATTTACAAAATCATTTTACATATTAAGGCAATTAACCCTTCACTTGTGATATTTGTTGCATATACTCTATTTTCATTTGCATGGGTTTTGGTGTTAAAGATTTCACTTTTTTAGCCAAATCTATCTATCATTTTCAGGTGTACAAGGTTGTGACTCAACACTTCCATATGTCACCCAGTGCTCATCATGACAAGTGCACTCCTTAATCCCCATGGCCTATTTCACCTATTCCCCTCCCAAACCTGCTCTGGTAACCATCAGTTTGTTCTCTAAAGTTCAGAGTCTATTTCTGTAAGAATGCATTTTTAAATTCATCCTCATTGACTATACAATTCATGAGAATCTCCTACAACTGTGTCCCAGTTATTTCTTTTACATTTATTTATTTCTTACACATTTGGGTGGGGATTTTCTTAATAGACTGGGAGAAATCTGTTACAGTTATTTCTTACACATTTGGGTGGGGATTTTCTTAATAGACTGGGAGAAATCAACATAGACATGGAGAGTTTGCTGTCACATTAAATTAAACTTTAAATATGTTTTATACATGTGCAACAAACCTTTCATATTTGTCAGTTATTTAACTCTGCTTCCCCCTTTCGTCAAAAACTACTCTTTCTGGATTCCCCATTCAGTGAGGAAGCACATCTGTGATTTTTTTTCTTACCCAAAATCTAATCCACTGGAGTTTTTTGACTTAGTTCTTTAAGAATCTTTTCATTTGAACTAACATTTTATTTTACCTTTAATATTATCCTCCCAATCTTTTTTTCCTATTACTCCACTTTCAGTGTATACTCCCCTAATCAAAAACACATTTCTGTGACCACAAAAAATAAGCAAACCAAAAAAACAAACAACAAAAAAAAAAAACAAAAATGCCCATGGTAAATACTAGGAACCCATAAACTGTTCCCCACTGCCTGGAGTGCCCACTTCCAGACACAACGCATGCCAGGGTACAAGACCCTCACTACCTCGTGAAGCAGAGAGGTCCTTGAGAGGAAACTTGTGAGAACCTAACTGGCTCCCTTCCATCTGGGAATACAGAGAACAGGGACTCAAAAATCGGCCAAATAACAGATCTGTGGCATAGGCCATGGGTCAGTCTCTTTTCAAACAAAAAGGGCCCTTATTCCATCATCCGGTTGATGTTTTCTGCCAGCTATCATGTGACCCCACTGCATTTTCTGAACGGAAAAGCTTCTGACTGAAATGCTGATTAACAAGGTAGACTGTTGCCTCTTATCCAGCTTCAGTGAATGTGCACCTCAAAGAACATCACGCATTTGATGTCTTAAACCCTGAGTCTCACCTATGTCCGTGAGGAAGATTCTCTTCCTTCTCTGGATACCCTCCCCATAACCATATATTGTTAGGCTCAGGCATAGATACATCAAATTCCACAGAATGTAGTTTGTCCTTTTCCCATCTGTGGTTATACATTCCATTTTAATGGCCATTTAACTAGAAAATGAATACTGCAGCTTGTAAGATGCTGAAAGACAGAAATCTCACTCTCTTTCATGATTCCTAGAATAATTACCCCTCCCCCTCCCATTCTGAGTATCTCACCTGCGCTTCCCCTGAAGGATTCCCTCCCTCAAACTCTTCCACATTCAATCCCTAAATATCCCCTCAACCATCTGCTCCTAACGATAGCTGTTCTGGCTTTAAACTACCTCAAGGAAATTCCTCCGACAGAACATGTACTCTGCTCATTTGCTCTTTCCTTTTAACAATGAATGGTGCTTACTGAGCAGACCTTAATGGAAATCTCCAAGTCAATATCATGTGATTTAAAGAACAAACTGAACGACTGAATTTGTGGGACATGGCAAGGAAAGTAATGTACTACCTGATTATCATGTCAGAATTCAGTACCTAAAAATAATCACCTCCCCTGATACTCATAAAGGAAAAAAAAGCTCAAAAATGGGTATTCTCTAAAACTCGTGGGCAAGCCCTATTTGTCATCCCTGATATTTGATGTGAATCAGCTGGGTGGAGGAAGTGAGAATTTATTTTTTTAATTTGGTTTTGTTTATTTTAAGGAGGACTTTGGGTCCTTCTTTTCTAATTTAAGATAGATGGGAAAAATTAGAAGAGATTTCATGAAAAGATAAGCAACTTAGAGATGTTCAATGACTGGGGAGGTGGTATCCACTTTATAGATTTGTGTAAGGAAAAGAGGAAAATACAGAATTGTATGTTCCTTCGTAAACATGTGTGAGAGAGGGGAGAGATTTAAATGGAGGGCTCACTTTTTTCCTTTATAATCAAGGACATTTCTTTCTAAATTTAAAATGGGCAAAAAGTCAAAGAAGAAATCAAGAATAAGACTGGCCAGGAGAGAGGGCAGCAGAGCTAGTTTTAGAGGAATGTAGGAAATTACTCTAGTAACAAACGTTTTAGGGAAAGGGAGTAATTAGTAGTTTTCAGAAACCACAATTTCTAAATTGATGATTAACGGTTGAGTGCTTTGCATGTCCTAAGCACTCAATACATACTACGATTGATTGCTAAGTCACTTATGAAAAACAGCATAACACTTACAAAGCAATTATACAAGCAATACCTGAGTGGGAAAGCTACAGGCATCTGAAGATCCCATTGAGATGGAAAATAAATGACCACGACAATAATAATAACCCTTACCTTCTCTGTGTCAATGCCTTTTGACATGGACCACGTTGAGACAATATAATCCATGACTCGTTCACTGAGGCCTTTGGGGACCTGATAGAGTTTGAGAAAGTCCCGCACATTATTCAGCATCTCATGGTATCGGTTGGTGTTAGCATACATTTGCTGGAAAATTGTGGTCACATTTCCAAAAATAGTTGCATAAAGAAGAGCTGAAAAAGAAGAAATAACGAAATTAAAACAAATATCCCAAGTGAAAAATAAGTATGAATATTTATTAATCAATGAATTGTTTGACAGAGATGCTTTTATAAACTCTTAGAGAGTGATGCATGTTAATCCCTGAGAGGAGTGCCTGGAATTTGATATTCACTCAGTAAATGTTACCTTCAGTCTGAAAAACATGACTTCACAAATATGTGCCACCCCAGTCAATGTGGCAAAACAATGTGGCAAAATCAACTTCCGAAAGATGAGATAAGCCAGAGTTATAATCTGCCTAAGGAATTCTAGCCTTATGACTAGAGATATCCTGCTGCCTTGTCCTCCTGAATGAAGCCTAATCAATTTACATTTTCCAGGGACTGATGATCCAGTTTAGAAATGTATGCTCTTTTTCACTGCTTGCTTCTTTTAGCTTTTTGGAATACTTCTCTGCTAATAAATATTTTTAAGAGAACATCAGAAATATAGGGAATAAAGACAAAGAGTTCCATTTTTTTAAATAAGGAAACAGGGTTGGAATAAAGAGCTAACTTAAAACTTTGCAAGTGCCTGATAATTCCAGTTGTTAAACTCATGTTTACTATCACGTTTAGGGACAACCTGGGTGGCTCACTCAATTAAGTATCTGCCTTTGGCTCAGGTCATGATCTCAGGGTCCTGGGATTGAGCCCCGCATAAGGCTCTCTGCTCTACGGGGAGTTTGCTTCTCCCTCTGTCTCTGGCCCTCCCCTCCATTCATACGCTCGCTTGCTCTCTCTCTGTCTCAAATAAATAAATAAAATCTTTAAAATAATAATAATAATATCATGTTTAATCCCAGTATTGTACGTTTTTTGATTCCATCATTTTAAAGCCAACTTGCAGACCACTGTTATTTATTTACAGAGCCCTATGAATGCAGTAGTTTTTGATACCCATGACTGCTACCCTCTCCCTCAACCCATAATTCACCAAAACTTCTCTCTCCAGATGTGGTCAGGCTACCAATGTTGATCTTATCTTGTAAAAGCTTTTAAAAACAATTGAGTTCAGCCCAGACTCAATGTACCTCCAATTCTACCCACCCACCCTATCCAGTCCCTTTGGTTCCATTCCTTGCTTGGCAGCAAGCCCTTTTGAAAAGGGGCAGTGTTTTACTCCCCTTAATATTCATAAACACAGTATTTATCAATCACATACATTCCATACGCATTTCACAAATAGGTGGAGTATCACCAGGGGTCACTTCCATTCTTCATCCTCCAAGCATTTGAAAAATGACTCCTCTAAACTGAGTACAGTCTGGCTCATTTTGCAGTTTCATCAGTAGTATAAAATCAAGCTAGTAAAGCAACTTCAGAACCTTAATCTATCTTCAGAAGTCATACATTTTTTTAAGAACAGTTGTTCTCTGAATACAACAACTTATAAATTCACAACAGAAAGTTGTGATCTTATAAGCATTTACTTGGGTTTTTTTGTTTGTTTGTTTGTTTTGGGGGGTTTTTTTGCTGTTATTTAGGGATTCTGATGCCATTTCAGAGCAATTTTTTTATAACAATGTTTTGGTTTTTTTTTAAAGATTTTATTTATTTGACAAACAGAGATCACAAGTAGGCAGAGAGGCAGGCAGAGAGAGAGGAAGGGAAGCAGGCTCCCTGCTGAGCAGAGAGCCCGATGCGGGGCTCGATTCCAGGACCCTGAGATCATGACCCAAGCCGAAGGCAGAGGCTTTAACCCACTGAGCCACCCAGGCGCCCCATTTCAGAGCAATTTTTAAGACCAATGATATTTTGTTAAAACTGGGTAGGAACAAGGCAACCTCCTCGGTTCCCCTCCTTCTTTAGGAGCTTTGTACTATCACTTTACTATGGCTCAATAAACCTTCCATGCTAAAAAAGCAAAAAACAAAAAAACAAACAAAAAAAGCCGAGTAGGAACACTATATCCCTGACATTTCTCAACTGGGAATGAATTTATTCATTCATTCATTCATTCATTCATTCATTCATTCATTCATTTCCAGTGTAGTTAACACGCAGTTGTATTAGTTTCTGGGGTAAATAGAGTGACTCAATAATCCTATACATTACTCTGTGCTCTTGAAAATATATGTGCTCTTAGTTTCACCCATCCCCCCACCCACTGCCTCTCCAATAACCAACAGTTTGCTTTTGGTTTGTCTCTTTTTTTCCTTTGTTCATTCACTTTGTTTCTTAAATTCCACATATGAGTGAAATCATATGGTATTTGTCTTTCTCTGACTTATTTCACTTAGCATTATACTCTGTAGGTCCATCCATGTTGGTGCCGATGGCAAGATGGACCTTTAAATCTTTGAACATTTATATTTAAAAATAAAAACCAAAAAAGTAAGTAATCACAGATTTAACATCTCTATTCCATCACTGTTGGTATTAGGAAAGACAAAGAAATGTAAACAAATTAATGGCAGACGAATCATATAACAAAATACGGAAGTTTTCATTTTCAGAGACGAGAAATAAAGAGAATTTATGTCATTAAGATGATGAGCACTTCAGAAGTTACTGAACTAATGCTATGATCATTTTTTTAATAGTGTTCAGCTATTATAAGCTGTCAATAAATATCACAGAACTACCTATTATTTTGACATGTTTCAGCTTGTTTGGCTCCCTAAAATGTTTGCAATATGCTGTATTTGCCAAAGTGTCTTACTACTGCCTTTTAGTCTTACAAATTACCACACATTTCATCTTTTTGGGTACATTAAATATGCACACATTCTGTTCATATAAAAAGTTTAAGCACTAAAACATGAATAAAACTGCCACAGTATTAAAAGTGTGCAGCATTAATAAATGAAGAATATAATCAACATCCCATTAAGTTTGGCATATTACCAGGATATCCACTTCTGCTTCCCATTTTCATGGGTGTGTGGCGGCTTACACTAGGTAAGACTAAACAAGGTCAGAATTTAAGGTAAGACATTCAACTGTATGTATTTATATTTAAAAAAAATTTTTTATTTTGAAGTTGCCAAAAAACTGTAGAAAGTTCACATGTACCCACATTCAGCTTCTCTCAGTGATGACATCTTACACAACTAAAGTCATTTATCAAAACCAGGAAATTGAAAATGGCACAATGCAATTAATGAGACTATTGCTCTTACTCATATTTCACCACTGTTTCATATGCACTCATTTTGGGGGGTATATAATGTTATAAAATTTTAAAAATTTATCATGTAAATATCATATAAAATATTGTATATCACACACACCTGTGTAATACACCTATATCTTTGAAAAGAGAAACTACTAATTCCTTAAAAATATTTTTAATGCTTAGGACTAGCATACATTTCAAAAAGCATAGTAAGAGCAAGCAACAACACTGCTTCCCACCACAGTCTGTGTTACCAGGATTAATGCGCACACATCTGTGTTGTGTGTGTTTGCCAAAATGTCTATTTTGTTTTAAGTAGGCTCCACACCCAGCGTGAAGCCCAGTGTGGGGCCCGAACTCACAAGCCCGCGATCAAGACCTGAGATGAGATCAAGCCTCGGACACTTAACCCACCGACCCACCCAAGGCACTTCCTGAAATGTCTATTTTTTAATAGCCCTTATATTTGACCGCAATGTGGCTATCATCAGCTAATCTTTTCTTTTTTATTTTATAGTACTATTCTAATCCCTTGGAGGACCTTTGATCCTCCCTCTCATTCTGCCTTGATTAGGACACAACAGATTACCCCAAAAGGTTTTAATAACTGAATCTTTAAAAACTGTTTTGGGTTTTATTTTGGGGAGGGAGGAGCAGTATTTAATACCGGTGGGAACAGCATTTTTGCTTCTAATTCTTTTAAACTGAAGTACAGTTGACACACAATGTTACATTAGTTTCAGGTATAGAATATAGTGATTCCTAGGTCTATACGTTACACTGCATCCCATCTGCCACCATATAACGCTATTACAATACCAGTGACTATATTCTTTATGCTGTAACTTTCATCCTGTGACTTAATCATTCCTTAACTAGAAGCCTGTATCTCTCACTCCCCTTCATCCATTTTGCCTATTCCCCTACCCTGTCCCCTCTGGCCGCCATCATTTTGTTCTTTGTGTTTATGCACCTGTTTCTATTTTTTGTTTCTTTGTCCATCTTGTTTTGGTTTTTTTAGATTCCACACATAAGTGAAATCATATGGTATTTGTCTCTGACTTATTTCACTTAGCTGAGTAATATTTCATTATACACTCACCATCATCTTTATCCATTTATCTATGGAAAGACACTTGGTCTGCTTCCATATTTTGGCTCTTGTAAATAATGCAATAAACAGAGGAGTGCATACATGTTTTCAAATTAGTGTTTTTTGCTTGATTTGGATAAATAAATATCCAGTAGTGGAATTACTGGGTCATATGGTAGTTCTATTTTAATTTTTTGAGAAACCTACATACAGTTTTCACCACAGTGGCCGGGCCAATTTATATTCCCAACAACAGTGCACAAGGGTTCCTTTTCTCTACATCCTCGCCAACACTTGTTATTTCTTGTCTTTTGATTCTAGTAAATGGGCACATGTTTTATGAGAGCGGGCATGGGACAGAATACACAATAATGAGGGAAACTGACCTCAGCAGAAACTATCTCCATGCTACTAATTCTCAAAGACCTCTCTACCAAATTACAGACACACAATAGCCATTCAAGTTAAACATATCCAAGAAAGAACTGTTAATTTACAACATCCTCTTTCCAACAACCAAATGTACTTTTTATCTCAGTGAACTGCAAAGCCACACCAGTTGCTCAGACCAAAAGCTACAGAGTCACCCTTCAATTCAGTTTTTGATGCTTCTCCTATACCTAATCCATCAACAATTCCTGTTGGCTCTACCTTCAGAACAGAGTCTCAGTTCAGTCACTGCTCACCACCTTTACCAGCATCCTTGCATAGTCTTCCTGAGCACGTGCTTTTCCACTGGTTCACTGGGTATCTATGGGTCAGTTACTGTCTAGGATTCGATTTCTTCACTTAAAACTTTAAAGAGAATCTTCACAAGAGGGTTGTGTTAAATGAGATAACTCAAATAAAACAGTTTTAAAAAGAGAATCCAATAGGGAGCAAGCTTCCATGTTATCTCTCAGCATCCACACCACCATCACCATCATCACCACCACCACCACCACCACCATCATCATCACCATCATCAATATAGCTAGCAAACAATTTTTCACACAGTAGAAAGAATGATCTTTTTAAAAAAAATAATGAAATAATCATGGCCCTCCTCTACTTAAAACCTTTCCATCACGGCACTTAAATTCAACTTGGTGATGGTCCACACTTATAATCAGAGCACTACCTCCCTCACTGATCATAACTTTCCACTTGCCTTCAATCCCTCTGCTCCAGTCAGATGAGCCCTCTTGGTGCTTCTCAAACATTCCACAGTTATTAACGCTTCAGCACACTTTCACTAACTGTCCCCTCTGCCTGGAACACTGTTCTCCAAGATCTTCACCTGGTCTATTTTCTCTACTCATTCAGGTATCTGCTTAAAAACCAGCTCACCCCAGAGGGCCTCCATGACTACCTTTCTAAATATCGCCTCTCTCAAACATCGTTCTCCATTACCTTACTACACCTAAGTTCCTAATCTTATTTATCACTTTATTATTTACTTATTTATTTACTCATTTACTTACTTATCTATCTTCCCCATTAGAAATGCAAATTCCATGAGTGCAGGCTTTGTCCTTTTTGCTTACTGCTGTTTTTCAGGCCTTGTCTTTTGTGCTCCTTACTGTATTTCTAGAACACAGACCAAGTTCTGGAACATAGTAAGTGTTCAAGTATTTTTTCCAGTATAGTCACACACCAAAAATCCTAAGAAACAGTTTTTCAGAAACACCCTTTTTGCTAATCAAAGTCTCACCACTGGTGATCCAAAAACACAGAAGAAATAGACATTATTATTATTTTTTTTTTTATTTATTTATTTGACAGACAGAGATCACAAGTAGGCAGAGAAGCAGGCAGAGAGAGAGGAGGAAGAAGGCTCCCTGCTGAGCAGAGAGCCCTATGCGGGGCTCAATCCCAGAACTCTGAAATCATGACCTGAGCCGAAGGCAGAGGCTTTAACCCACTGAGCCACCCAGGCGCCCCAGAAATAGACATTATTAATGTGAGTAGGACAATAAAATATTTAGAACCTAAGGAGTCACGTGCCCTGGCTATATTAAGATAATAAATAAATTGGAGAAGGCCCATTATCATTCATCAAACCTGAGTGCCCATACTGGGCCTGGCCAGTTTTGTAGAGGTCTGTTACATAATTTTACCCTTTGAATGCAATGCTATATAGTCAATTTACCTACTTTACTAAAAATAACCAGGCTAATTTAGTAAAACTTGATAAGCCTCTTTTTACATGCACTTCCATAGCCTTTCAGGCTTAAGACAACTTTAGACAAGCTACTTTTGCAAGCTTATCATAGTTAAAGCCTTGGTAATTCTGGCATACAGATGGATAATTATCTAAAAAGTTTTATATTTCCTTATTCACACATAGAAATTACTTTGAAGATAGTTATGGTAGATTAAAGATGGCCACAAATTTCTGATACCTCTTCCACTGACAGGCAGGGTCTACATCCTTGCCCTTGAATCCAGGCATCTCACTCATGCCTGACCGATAGAATATAGTTACTCTGCATATTTGCCCACATATGG
This sequence comes from Enhydra lutris kenyoni, assembly GCF_002288905.1. Classification (NCBI taxonomy): domain Eukaryota; kingdom Metazoa; phylum Chordata; class Mammalia; order Carnivora; family Mustelidae; genus Enhydra; species Enhydra lutris. The sequence continues at coordinate 58,614,962 of NW_019154088.1, forward strand.
ACCAAAGCCTTAAGACACTGGAAACTTCCGGGGCACCTGGGTGGTTCAGTGGGTTAAGCCTCTGCCTTCAGCTCAGGTCATGACCTCGGGGTCCTGGGATCGAGTCCCACATCAGGCTCTCTGCTCAGGGGGAAGCCCGCTTCCCCCTCTTTCTCTCTGCCTGCCTCTCTGCCTACTTGTGATCTCTGCCTGTTAAATAAATAAATTTTTAAAATCTTAAGAAAGAAAGAAAGAAAGAAAGAGAGAGAAAGAAAGAAAGAAGGAAGGAAGGAAGAGACTAGAAACTTCCAATTCCTTGCTGTTGGGACACCTGCTTTTGGAATGTAGCTTCCATGTTGTGAGGAAGCCCAGGCATTCTTCTAGAGAGGCCTACATGAAGAGCAATCAAGGCACCAACCAGTAGCCATAGCTGTGCTCCCAGCTAAGCACTGGTCTTAAATTGAACTATTTAAAATATTGATATGAGAAGACATTTCTGGTAACACATAAGGCTACATAGGTGATTCAATAATCACTTTCCTTTCTATTTCTATTTACATTTAATAATGATAGTTAAGACATGAAGGAGAGTCTGGTTGGCTAGTCAGTTGAGCGTCTGACTTGATTTCGGCTCAGATCATGATCTCAGGGTCCATGAAATCAAGCCCCGCATTGGGCTCCATGCTGACTGCTTGGGATTCTCTCTACCTCTGCCCATTCCCCTGCATGTGCACTCTCCTCTGCACTTGCATGCATGCTCTCTCTCAAAATAAATAAATAACATATTTTTAAAACATTATAAGGGGCACCTGGGTGGCTCAGTCAGTTAAGTGCCTGCCCTCGGCTCAGGTCATGATCCCAGAGTCCTGGGATCAAGCCCCACACGGGGCTCTCTGCTCAGCAGGGAGCTTGCTTCTCCCTCTCCCACTCTCCCTGCTTGTGTTCCCTCTCTTGCTGTCTCTCTGTCAAATAAATAAATAAAATCTTTTTAAAAAATTATAAAAGCTATGAAGTAAAATGTTCTAGCAATCTATAACTATGCGTGCAGCACACAGCTTGACAACATCAGCTAACCAGCCACGTCTGTGGCTGAGCCAACTAAGAAGTGGATTTTCCAGACCCATTCAAGCCACCCCAGCTGATACTAAGTCATGCCCTCCTATCCATCCATAAATTAGAATCAAGAGCAAAATAAGTAGCTGTCCTTATTTTAAGCAGCTAAGTTTGATTAGTTATACAACTAAAATAATTTAAACCTTAATAAAACAGATTGATTCTCAACAGGATAGAGAACCTGAGGGAAAGGGGGAGTGAGAGCCTTATGATTCATCAGAGCTCAATAGTATATTTTAGGAGATACTTTTAAGATATTTAATATACTTCATATTTTCAAATTCTGAAACACTGTTTTATAATATAAACATTAATATCATGATTGTTAATGTTTTCAAAAGGAGGCATAGATTAAAAGATTGAATAATGCCATTATCACTAATCACAGATTTCATTTTCCATTCAACATTGTTGAAATCAGTAGATATTTATTGAACACCTATTTTATACCAGCCACTATACTAGCCACTAAGGAAATGATAAAAAGACAGATGTAATTCCTGCTCTAAAGTAGTAGCATTATTTTCTATAGAAAAGTATAGTCTTTAATTCTCCCAAATCACATTCTTTGAAAGAAGTCTAATGATCTTTTCCTTTTCCTAGTTTACAAAAATTCACAAATAAACTTACAGCCAGTCCAAGTATATATACTAAAAATAGCTTATTTTTCATGGTTAAATAATTTGCAAAGTCAAACAAAAATCTACATTTAGCGAATTAATTGTAACTCAGCTTCCACTCTCAGGAGTTGCTCATGAAAACAGATTAAAGGATTTTTATCTGGGTCTCTGAAAGGAATTACATTCTCCAGTTATTTCATTTTGTTTGCTCCTTAGGTCAAGCTGTATCCATTCATCTCATTAATGATCTGTACTTTTTAGACTTTTTGTGACTGTTCATGATAACACCCAACATTTAGTTTTCCTAATTACCTTCTTATAATTCTTGGCAAGTAAACATTGGCCTTAAAATGAACAATTTAAAATGTTGCTCTGAAAATGCAACCTTCTGGTAACCTTTAAACCAAGTAGGTGGTTTAACCATCGTTTCCTTTCTATTTACATTCATTAAAGTCCACTTTGATAATGATATTTAAGATGTAGAAGGAAAATGTTCCATCCATCTCTGATTGTATGGGTAGCTCCCAGACTGTTAAACATATGAAATGGCTCCTGTTGGTCTTGGAACAAAGTGAAGAAGCTGATCATCAGAAACCTATGGTTTCCAAGTCTTCCTCTCCTTCAAGCTCTCTCATATGGCTCCTGGTTTCCCTGAATGCTCTTTTGCAATGACCCATATATGTAGGCACTCTCCAGGCATCCACTCATGAGCAGGTATTTTTTCTCTTCCAGTCTCCCCTTAATCTATGCCCTGTTCCACCTAGTACCCAAAATGCCAATTATCCAGTTAGAAATGAATCTTATTACTTTATGTTAAATATTGAAAACTATTTAATACACTATCTCTCAAAGAGATACTGGAATTTTGAAGAAAGGAAGTCCAGTTAATACAATGAATTGATTAAATCATTATTTGAATTAAATGCTAACTATTGCAATTAGTTGGGATGCAGAGGGACAATTTTTAGAACTTAGCAAATTATAGCATAATATTGGACAGACTGCACAAGTTTATGAATGATCCCATGAGTACAATAACAACTGACTACATCAAAATAGTCTCAATAATTACATGGCAATGATTATTGATATTATTTCCTATATACCCTAAAGAGTCACTTAATTTTATGAAATTAATACATAATAACAGAAACCTCTGTTAATCAATTACTAATGTAACATCAAAGATGGAAGAAAAGGGACGGAGATGAATGGAAAGATGTAAGGAGATTGTTCATTCAGAAGAACTCCAAGAAATTAAAGTTCAAGTAAAAACAAAGAATCAACGGATCAAAATAGCTTGATCTTCACTTTTACCTTTCTGTGATAGTTATTCTATTTTTTATGCTAAGTAATTTCATTTTCTTTTTCCTTCTAATCCAGCAAAATTCATTTAAACTCCAATAAAATTCGTACATTTACCTTGATTATATAGCTATAGAAGTTTCTGTAACTTTGATAAAGACTAACTGGAAAATACAGAACAATGACTCTGAAGTAAGAGGAGTGATAATAATAGGTTTGATAATAATAGATGCTCAATGAATAGTGACCTCATCATTTCAGATTCATTTATTGTGAATCAAAGAATAGTTCCTAAAAAGTACCAAAATATATCAGGTAACCAGAGACAACCAAACGTTAGAGTTATCTTTAAAGGCCCCCAGCTCCCTAGCTCCCTTCTAGGGCCCATCTCTTCCCTCTCTCTGATCTACCTACCAGAACCCTGAGCCCTCCTCTTACAGGGGCCTACCTCATTGCTTAGAACACCACAGCCTCCTGGCTGGTGCATTGCTCAGCTAATGCAAAGGTGACATTAGTCACACACACACACACACACACACACACACACACACACACACACACACAC